>NC_137138.1:33260466-33320466 GCF_949319135.1 Squalius cephalus
CTAACCAAATGGGTGTGAACTGATAGGACCTTTTAGAGTGTCTGATTAGTTCAGATCTTTGCTCAATCTCTTTGAGACAACATTTTCCTGTCTCCTTCCGGCAACTTCATCTTCAAGTTAACTTCTTTGGATTCAACGTGGATCAAGTTAACTTCTTTGGATTCAACGTGGATCAAAGTTAATTTCTTTAAATTCAACGTGGACCACCCCAAGAACCCAAACGAACGCTTCAGCGCACTCCAGGTGAAATCATCAAGAATCTCAAGAGTCTCCTGCATCTGGACTTGTTCAGCAACCGAAATCAATGCAAGTACCTGTTCGCAGCCTTTAGATGCGTTTCTAAGTTATTGTGCCCCTTTAAGGTGACCCTGATTCTTTGATGTTTCTCGTAGGTTGTGGTTCACCTATTGTAATCTTGCCATTCTCTTTTCTTCTCTCTCTCTTTCTTCACTTTTCTTTACTTTCTTGATTCTGTATACAATCTTTACTTAGTTTAGTTGTGTGTGTAGCCCACTGTAGTCTCGTTTATTAAACCATTATATCCACGCTTTATTTACTGTTTTTGCCACTCACAAAAATATCGAAGTCACTTAAACATCTTGATCTAGCGATACCTATGCTATTACCCTGCTAGTACTTTATTTACTTGAGTTGGAAAAGGTTATTCTTTCTTGGCCAGGAAGATCATTTATTTCCTAGAATTAATAATTGAATATGCTTTCTGTTCATTGGATGAACTGATTAAATAATTGTACTATTAATTCTGCTACAGTCAATTCTAAAAAATAATTCAAATATGTATATTTAATTATAATACGTTAAAATTAATTATATATATATAATTGGTCTACAGTCTCTTGTAGACCAACTATCGGCTTAAGGTCTGGCTATAAAGAACCATCCCTTTAGATAAAAAATATCTGAATGGGCAACCAGAATTTTGTTATTATGTGTTTTTTAGGGGCATGTTTTATCCAAGTAATCATTTGAAATAATGAAATGGCTCCATCAAGGGTTGTAAAGAAAACCATTTTCTTTATAATTTTGTTGTCAGCATTTCTGGCCATCCAAAACACAAATACAGAATATTTTGGAGAAATCAATCAGAAAGCGGAATACACAGTTCTGCTCATGGACATCTACATTAGTTGCTCTAAATCAATGGTTCCCAACCCTTTGACTACAGGGCCCTCGACCATTTAAGACAATATTCGCAAATAGCAGTTTCTGAATGTATCGATACGTTGAAGGTCGATTGTTGCGAGGGGACGAACACACATGAGAATGCGTTTCTGCGTTAACATCTTGAATGGGAGCTTGTGAAGGGCCCAGTTCAAGACTCGCAGATCTAAGGTCAGCCATAACCCACTGCCTTTTTTGGGTATGATGGAGTACCCTCGCCGTGAACTGCGCACCACACCCGGGAACCAACCATCCAACCATGAGGGCTTGAGACAAGGTGGATGGTTCCACTCGAGTCCAATGCCTGCGGTGACATGGAAAAGCATGGCCGCCAACTCTGAATCCAATTCATTGTGAGTGACCACCCCAGAAGGGGGAAGCTCAGCTTCATCTTCCTCTCCAGAGGACAATAGCTCACACTCAGATGCAGCTATCGACAACTGGTCCTCACCTAGAGAGCCGAATGACACATTGGTTCCCCTTTGAGGAGTCGTGCCATCATCCGGCAGTTCAACGGCACAACGCACATTGGAGGAGCGGGAGGTCAGTGGAGACTGGTCCGGTGGAAGAGCTCCCACTGTAACCCTAAGGTCTCCCAGAGGACATGAACAATCCACAAATGGACTGAATGGAATGGAAAGAGTTGAGGACAGGAATCGACAGCCTCCAGAAACACACGGACAGAAAGGCATCTTAAAAAAGACGCTTGCCGCCCATTTTGCTCTTTCTTTTCTTTTTCGCTGAAGCGCACATGGGGGAAATGCTGCACTTAACTGTGCAATACAATGGCGAAACACTGCTGATTGCTCCATATACACCAGCAGGAGGGCTTCTTTCGAGGTAACTGGAAAGAGTGATCGCTCATAAGAGATAACCACTTGGCTCCAAAGCATAAATCGAATGATTGGATGCGTGCCACCATCTTATAAACCAGTATGTACGGGGAAGTGGCTTGGCATGCAAATTCCAATCGCAAATTCTATTGGCTGTTTTTCTAAAATTCAGAGGTGATTGGAGCTCCCAAATGAGACCCCATTTGGCAGTCGACATAACGTTGTAGTGACTGACAGACAGGGAACATGTTGTCATGACTTATTGATAATATTATTTTTTACAGTGTATAGGGTAAAGTATAGGTGCAGTTTGGAGGACAATGAGGAATGGCAGAGCTGAAATTGTGCATTCATTATTTGAGACTGTGAAAAAGTCAAATAAAATCTACCTTTTTATAGTGGTCTTTGCAAACAAATCTTTTCATGAAATATTTGCCATTTCACATGGTTTTATCGTGCACCTCTTGACAAAAGCTAAAGTGAAATGTTTGACTTTTGGTTGCTTCCTCGTCACAAAGTGTTGTCAGTGTGAATCTCCCTAAGGCCTCTTTCTGCTGTTCTGTTTAGTCTTTCTGACATCCTGCTGTTTGAGCACCTGTAGTCAGCGACAGCTCAGTTCACTAGGGCAAACTCATTGTCTGGACTCAGTCTGGATGCTTCAGTCACACTGATAATGCTTCTCTTCTCTGAGATGACAGCACTGACCTGACAAAACAACACAAAATGGCGATGACTGTGAGGAAGACCCCGTGAATTCACACATTAGTTGTCAGGAAAACGAGTGGAAGCAATATGCAGGTAAGATGTTTATTGTCAAATAAACAGAACACGGTCAGAAGCACAAAACAACAAGGAACACAGAAGTGGGCGAGTGGCGCAGGGACTTCGATAGGCAACCAGGCGGGTGATGAAATCCAGTGATGATTAATCCAGTGTCCGGGAGAGTGACGAGTTGAATCGGCAGTGAGACACGGAGAACCTTCCAGGGAAACGAAGACCACGAAGAACGCCACGGAACAGGACAGGAACCAACACAGGACATATCACAACGATCTGACAACACAAGATACCAGTCTTTGAGAATATATACTGCTTATTTCCGAATCCACTCCACTTTGTCACATTTAATGTGAAACTTTAACTCATTCTTTTCTTTTGATTGTGCAGAATGGGCAAATCCAACAACGCTTAGAGACTGTCCAAAGAGATTTCATCGTCTTCAACAGGGAAAAGTAAGAAAACTTGATAACTTTGTAAGGACATGACACCTTTTTTTGTTAGAATTTTTACAATAACATTTAGTTTCATGCATCAGTTTTCATTGTAAAGCAAGTGTTTTGTAATTTAATCTCAACAGTTGTTCTATATATGTATTCATAATATTGAGATATATGTGCATTAGTAAAGTTACACCTTGAAGTTTTTAACCTTGTTATGAAATGCAAAAGTTTTGAAACACCCTTGGTTTTGCATTTATGTTCCAATATTTATATATATATATATATATATATATATATATATATATATATATATATATTAGTTCCCTTCCAGTAGGTCATGTTCGACACCACGTCAGACTGACCAACTAAACTTCTACTAACTAACTAACTAAACAAGACAATGCGAGATTGGCATGCGAGATTCGCATCTGCCGCTCCGCCCCGCAGTGCGGGTATAAATGGGCAGCAGGTGCATCGCATATAAGCTTTTTGCTTCGATGCCGAGCAGTTTTACTGTTTCTGCTCTACAATCTATTGTGGCAAGCAGGACGAGGCAGAGGGCCGTGAGAGAACGGCGCGAGGCCGGTGGCGTGATTGATAATGAGCAACACCTGCACCAGTCTCATATCTCTCACGGAGGAGCGGAAGCATAAAGGCGGAGCGACGACAGTGGAGATCGAGAGAGGCCAGGCCTGGATTTATGTTGTGTTTTGTTATATGTGACAGCAGTCGTCCGTGAATGGCTGCTGTCTTTACTTTCATTTTGTATTTGTTTATTTTACATTTATTAAAGTTTTTGAATGTTGGCCGGTTCCCGCCTCCTTCTTCCCACAACATCTAACCTTGCTACATCTATGTTGAGAGAGTGTTCTTCGAGCCTCTTGTTCTTTTTGGAAAGAAGCATTTGCAGTTGGCGTTGGTGTGACAACGCTTTAGAGGTGGTCGCGGTCTCATAAAGAGCTTAAAAAACAGCTGTTTTTACAGCTCTTTAAAGAGTGAGTGCACACAGCAGGTTGCACTGTCTCTGCTTGTGTTACCACGCCTTCAATGAGAGTGAGTGCACGCAGCAGGCTGCACTAAATCCCTACTTGTGTTGCCGTGGCCATTTCCCCTGTGAGTTTTCAGCAACTGAGTGAGCTAATTTCCCTAGAAGAGCTTACACGGGTGTGACACTGCCTCTTTTTAAAGATGTCATTCCACTCGTGTGTTTCTGGATGCGGTCGTTACCTGGCACCGGCTGATGGTCACGATCGTTGCCTCACGTGTCTGGGCTTCGTGGATGAGTCATGTACCCACTGTGGGAAGATGACCATCTCTGTGTTGCAGTCGAGACTCGAGTACCTCAGACGAGGTAAAGTCCCTTCGCCTATTCCTCAATCTACTACTTTGGCAAATAGCGGGGGTGACCTGAGGATTACGGTTAGGGCTTCCCCCACGAGGAACCAACCTCCGTGGGCCCCTCACCCCTCTAACACACCGCAGCCAGTCGAGCTTCCAGAGGAACATGCTGGACCTTCTAAACGTAGTGTACAGCTGTATCCTTCAGGGCTAGGCCCGATGAACAGATGTCGATCGCTGCATCAGAGGGTGAGTCTGGATTCTCTGGGGATGAATATTCTGCTGCGTTGCCACCTTCGGGAACGGTAACGTTGTCCGAGTCTGACCCAGAGTTGATGGCTATGCTTTCCCGGGCCGCAGAGAGCGTTAGGCTTGAGTGGAACCCTTCGCCGTGTCCCGAACCCTCGAGGCTGGATGATTGGTTTCTCAGGGTGGCTCGTGCTGGTTCTCAGCGTCCCGCCCCGCTTCCATTCTTCCGGGAGGTGCATGAGGAGCTTACTAGGTCATGGACGTCACCTTTTACTGCCAGAAATCGACCAGGTCCATCGATGGTGGAGCGGCCAAGGGTTATGCGGGGATCCCCTGGTGGAGCGGTCGGTTGCGATGCTATTGTGTCCAAGCACCGCTGCCACCTGGCGGGGTAATCCGCGTCCCCCCTCTTGGGCCTGAAAGTACTTGTCCTATTTAACGTGCAAGGCTTACAGAGCTTGCAGAGAGGCCCCCTCTGCCTTGCATGCCTTGGCTCTTCTCCAGGTCTACCAGGCCAAAGCGTTCAAGAAGCTGCACGAGGGTAGTTCCGACCAGGGCGTAATTCAGGAATCGCACGCAGCGACCGGCCTCGCCCTACGAGCGACTTAAGTCACTGTGCGCTCACTGGGTAGGGCGATGTCCACTCTGGTGGTCCAGGAATGCCATCTCTGGCTGCGCCTAGCGGACATGCGGGATGCAGACAAAATTCGGCAACACAGTTGAGAGCTGCGCCCAGCAGTTCGAGGATGCAACCGAGCCTCCTCACGCACCCTCTACCCAGCCGTGGAATCAGGTAAGTGTTGCACCGCACACTCAGACCCCACTTCGGGCCACCATGGAGCCTCCTGAGTTGGGTCTCTGCGTTCCACCTTGCTGCCCCACTGCGTCTGTGGTACCTTTGGCCCCGTTGGTACGTGTCTTGGGGCCTGGCTAGCTCTCCGCAGCTATGTATTGGTCCGTACGGATAACACTGCGACCGTTGCATACATCAACCGTCAAGGTGGTCTACGCTCCCGTCACATGTCGCAACTCACCCGCCATCTCCTCCTATTGAGCCAGAAGCATCTGAGGTCGCTTCGTGCCATTCACATTCCGGGCGTGCCCAATATTGCAGACGATGAGCTCTCAAGACAGCCTGCGCTTTTGGGAGAGTGGAAACTCCATCCCCAGCTGGTCCAGTTGATCTGGAAACGTTTCAGAGTCACTCAGGTAGACCTGTTTGCCTCTCCAGAAACATCTCATTGCTCTGCATGGATGCACTGGCACACAGCTGGCCACAGGGCCTATGCAAATAAGTGTTTTCCCCAGTGAGCCTTCTCGCACAGACACTGTGCTAAGTCAGGAAGGACGAGGAGCAGGTCTTGTTAGTACTGGCCCAATCGGACCTGGTTCCCAGAACTCTCACTCCTCGGGTCAGCCCCTCCCTGGCGCATTCCTCTGAGGAAGGATCTGCCTTTTCCTTTGAAAAGGGGCACCTTATCGGAGGTTCTAGGTGACCTACCCCAGGAGGTAGTAAACACCATCACTTTGGCGCGAGCACCGTCTACAAGACACCCTTACGCCTTGAAGTGGAACCTGTTCGTCGAGTGATGTTCTCACCGAGAAGCCCAATCAGGGCCGTGCTCTCCTTCCTGCAGCTGGGGTTGGAGCGAAGACTGTCTCCCTCCACCCTTGAAAGTATGCTGCCGCGATATCTGCACATAACGGCCCATAGGAGGTAAATCAGTGGGGAAGCACGACCTGGTCATCAGGTTCCTCAGGAGGGCGAGGAGGATTTAACCTTACTCCATACCCTCTTGGGATTTGTCTCTGGTGCTTATTTGAGCCTTTGTAGTCTGCTGAGTTGAAAGTTCTGTCGATGAAGACATTACGCCTGGAATTCGGGTCAGCTGACTCTCAAGTGATTCTGCGACCTCGGCCCGGATATGTGCCCAAAGTTCCCACTACTTCCTTCAGGGACCAGGTGGTGAACATGCAAGCGCTGCCCCTGGAGGAGGCAGACCCAGCCCTAGCTTTGCTTAATCCCGTTCGCGATTTACGCCTGTCCATGGATCGAACGCAGAGCTTTAGGACCTCAGACTAGCTTTTTGTCTGTTACTGAGGCCAGCAGAAGGGAAAGGCCGTCTCCAAGCAGAGGATGGCCCACAGGATAGTGGATGCCATCGCCTTGGCGTACCAAGCCCAAGGTGTGCCTTGCCTGCTCGGGTTGAGAGCTCACTCTACTAGAAGTGTTGCATCCTCCTGGGCGCTGGCACGAGGCACTTGCTGACAGATATCTGTAGAGCTGCGGGCTGGGCGACACCTCTGTTGTATCCATGAGAACCGGTGCTAGGTTAGGTGCCCATATGTAGTGTCCCAGAGAGGATTGCATATGTGTATTCTTCCATGGTATAGCTCCTAATCGGAAGCCCACGTCTTTCCCTAGACAGATTCTGCTCTGTTGTCTCTGCCAGGTGTAGTCTCCTCCCTAACTAGGTCGAAGCCAACCCAGAGACATTCCATATGTAGTACAGCCCTAGTGGGTTAGTCCATGTGTGTAGTTCCTAGGGGTGTAACGGTTCACAAAATTCACTGTCCGGTTCAATACGATACACTTGTGTCACGGTTCGGTACGTTTTCGATACAGCAAAAAGAAAGAAATGCCAGAGAAATTTCCTAGATTTTTTTATTTATTATTTTTTTATTAAAACTAACATCATAAAGTATGATATTTTTTACTTTGAGCAATGATGGAGCTATAATTGACTCTCTTAGGAGCATATAAAACAAAACAGCTCCTTGGAAAAAATGAAATGTAATATTTTGTACTTATAAACAAATGTTTATTTTAGTTCAGATTAACATTTGAGGGCAGCAACGTTATTCATAATGTCGAAATAAAATGACGTAGCGTTACTTGAAAGCATTATAGCCTATTCCTGACAAACTTCCAAAGTTACAGTTAGTTTTACTACAGTAAATCCATGGTGAATGTTGCTGATCTGTGCATGGACACCGGGATAGTTCATTCATGGCACAATGTTTCTTCCTGGTTTCCACGTCAGCGTTGTTTGATCCGTTAATAACGGAGAAATGTGAATGCTTCTCACTAGATCTCGCAGCGATGTTATTACTTCAGTGGCGAATTCAAATGATTTCTTTACTGGATCTCTTAGCGCTGTGTAGTATAAGATCGGCTTGCGCTGCTTTGGTCCAAACTGATAAACGGTCCGTCACGAGTAGCTCAGTTTCGTTCTGCTTACATTACGTTTGTCATTTGATGTTGTGGTCGCGCCAGCATCTTACATTAAGAGCGCGCTCGCGACGCACTTACATTTTAAATAACCGTTCGGTTTGAAAATGCGTACCTTACACCGAACCGAAAGCCTCGTACCGAATGGTTCAATACGAATACGCGTACCGTTACACCCCTAGTAGTTCCACATTTACCTCCCTGCGGGCAGGATTTGGCTTCTGCAGCTGTCCTTTTTCAGTGGAAAGGGCACGCTTTCCAAGTGTTATCCAATAGTCTCACTGAGTGGGTCATGCTGAACAGCAGTGATTGACCTCTGCGACCTTAACCAGGGCACTGGAAGGGGCAGCATCTGTGGCGCTTTGGTACGGATTCCCGATTCATCGGACAGTCTGACATGGCGTTGAACGTGACTGACTGAAAGGGAACGTCTTGGTTACTTATGTATCCCTCGTTCCCTGAAGGAGGGAATAGAAACGCCACGTTCCGTTGCAACAGTTGCTGTACCACTGCTGGGCAGCCGGTTCACCGGCTCGACTCCTCAGCGAGAACCTGATATGCGATGCAACTGCTGGCCATCTATAATGCCAATGTGCATTGGCTCGTTTAGTTACACTATATGTAGATTGGTCTCTCGCGAGATTCCTGATTCGTCGGGTCAGTCCGACATGGGATCGAGGGTAACATACGTAACCGAGACGTTTTTATGTTTGTATTTGTGTGTTTTTTATTATTATTTTAGTTAAAAGTTTTAGTGATTTGTGTTCTTGGTTCTTATTTCTTTTATTCATTTTTAATAAGTTATTTTAGTACATCAAGTTAAACTATATGAAAAGGAGAAATGTTGACAATTAAATAATAATAAAAAATGTGTGTATATATATATATATATATATATATATATATATATATAACTGCACATTTTCAGTTTTAACACTGTATGAAACTTTATCGAGTCATGGATTTGTTATCCTTTCTTTGTTTTGGAGGTTGCGGAAAACCAAAGCAGACACTGAGACTAACAACCTCAATGCAGAAGAGACAAACAAAGCCATTCAAGACGGACAGAACAACAACGTACAGCATTGTTTATCAAGTTAACATTTGGCCGGAGGGACACGTCACAGCTTTCTTATTTCACGCCAAGCTCATGGCAGAGCAGATGCCCCACTGCAGTTTCCATGGAAAAACCCCAGAAAATGCATGAGAAAATCCATGGAATATCATGGGTTCCAGGATGGATTCATCAAGCTAGTGTGCCCCTCATGCTCTGCATTCACTCAAAAACTGACGGCGTACGGTGGTTTACAGTGACTGACTGACATAAAACTGAATACAACAAAATACCATTTTCAAAAAAAATAACTGAATGATGATGTTCTCTGCACCTGGCCGTGAAAATGTGTGCCTTACTAGTTTAATGGATTTCCCCTAAGCGTTTGGAGGCACATGAAGATTTACTGCTGTCTGATTCAGCGAGTGATCAGACTCGAGCCATTCGCCATGATTTATAAAGCTCTTCTTAGCGTACAAATGCAGAGAACAGAATGCGAAAGATATTTATTTCACCTCATGATGTGATTAATTCCATCCATGTAAATGTGAATCTTACAGAGCTGCAAAATACTGTCATTTATGCCACTGAGAATACTTTTTTGCCTTTCTGGATCTAAAGCTTTTTTGGAAATTCATTGCTGGATCCCATTGTGCTGCTGAATAAGATATTGACGACACTGAACAGATAAACTGATAATAAAACAATTTAATAGCATCATCTGACAAGTCTGAGTAAGGTTTGCATAGCCTAGGAATATTCACACAAGGTTGTTTCTGGCTCATTTATAAAACAAGTTTTAGATTTGTAACATAAAAAATCCCCCGCACTGTTGAAAAAAAAAAAAAAACAACCTTAAATGAAAATGTTCTGTATAAAGCTGCAGTCCGTAGTTTTTCCTCTTTGTCGCCATCTCTGTTTGAAATCTGCAATTGCAGTTATTCTCTGAATTATCAGCTTTATGTGGGTTATGCGGCACAGCGCGGATGAACCCAATGTTTTGAGGAGAATGTGCGGCTGTCTCTTGGTATGGATACTGGCATTCGCAATCACAGATTCTACCTTTTGGAAGTTTGACATCCACTTTTGTTCAGACCAACTAAGGGGAAAAAAGCATTGCAGTAAATCGCGCTGATTAAATCTAATGATCGCTTATCACGTCAAACCGTGCAAATTATACTTTGTTCTCAAATTGTCAATGTTAATAACATCAGCATTGCGTGACTACATTTAATGTGTATTAGGGCTACCTGTAGTTCAGTTTCCTTCTCTGTGCAGTCTAATTTCTAATTGTCATACCAACAAATTAATGTTCCTTAGAACTGGTTCTCTTTGAAATACAAACACACATATCTGTAACCAGATGCATCTTTAAAACTGGAATATAATAAAATTTTTACCTTCCGATATTTATCCTTGTTTTCCCATGGGCCCGGTTGCAGTCTCTTTTTTCCTGTAGCCACTCTGAAGTCCGAAGTCTTTTGCATTTTACAGCAGGTGAATCTCCAGTTGTCACTGGTGATTGTTGTTTGAACCTTTATGGATCCACCATCAAATTGATAAGTTTAATCATATCAAGTGCTGTGAGAAACAGCAATAAATCTCCAACATCCTCACACTCATGGCCGACTAGCCGAGACTCTTCTTTATGTGGACAGATGTGATGTAATGACGCAAAGACATGCTCGAATTTCCCACGGAAATCCACCAGTACCACTGGAGTTAAAAACATTATTACAAGCTTACCGTTTTGAATGGAGCTACGGCAAGCAGAGAGTGTTGAACACTGGCTGGTGATGTACTTGCTCAAATTTATTTTGGATCATTTTTAACCCAAAAAAGTTACGGACTGCAGCTTTAAGTTTGGTGGAAACATACAAAATATTACTCATCTGATATCTCCCTCTTTCTCAAGATGAATAAAAATCGCCATCTAGTGGCCAGGTGAATATTAAATCTAACAGACAAACTACCCACAATGTGGAACAACAATGACAATAATTACAAGAAATATTATTGCTTCCAGTTTAAATTTAGAAATTAGTTTTTTGTTTCGCTTTGTTATTATTATAATCTAATTTAGAAGGTTTTATTGGTCAGGGTGATGTTTTATGCTGTTTCCACTGATTATGTCAATTAAAATGTAGACTTGTGGACTGAGTTTGTATAGAGATTTGCAAATCAACCCTTCAGTTTGAAATCCACTGCTAACTGTGTTAGAGAACTTGATAGCAAACAGAATAGAACCATTTATGTCTCACCACTTAATCCAGTGAGAACAATTAAATCAAATGATATTGTCACATCATAATCAGCTGTTTCACTCTTGGTCTGAAGCTATTTTTGAACACCTCTGTCCCAAAGAAAATGATGAATGTTCCCTCATTCGCATCTGTACAGTGTCATATTTTCCATGTAATTGTTAATAAAAAACTAAATTTAATTTCCTCACACGATAAGCATAGTGTTGTAAATGTTTTTATGTTTGTGTGTATGTTTTAGACTAGTTTTTATTTCCTTGAACTGTAAGGTGATAAATATGCCCTCAGTGTGATAAATCATATACAGGCAGTCAGTTGTAACTTCTGTTTATTGAGGAACAAATTTTGCACATCACACATTCACTTTGACCTGCTTTTTTTTTCTCCTTCATTTTTGACCCAGCTGTTAAAAAAAAACGGGGGAAAATACAATCAAACCTACATAAATATAATAAACAACATATTCCACATCAATCAGCAAATCACTTTATGCCATTGTTATTTGGGACACGTAACTCATTCCTCAACTAGACCTCAACCAAAGTGACATGACAGATTTAGATTTTAAAAACGTATTCCAATACTTCTGTGATTTAAGAAAAGACATTGTAGCACCTGTTCATCATTTTTCAATAATTGACATTTGAGCTGTAATTATAGTCGCCTGAATATTCAACAAAACTGAAATGCAAAAGGTGAATATCTTTCCCCTGCAGGGTTTTCATCACTCATTTTACATGAAATCTAGTTCACCTTTATTTTCCTTTACTGAGATTCAATGTGTCGGATTGAAGTTCAACTACTCCTTCATATGACGGGTAACGGATAAAAAAAAGCAGTACAGTATGTGAACTGGTGTTTGAGCAAATGCAAATGTTTTGTAATATTCTACACCAGTATATCATTGCATGTTTTTCCTTAACATTCATTCAACTTTATAATACTTAAAAAAAACTGCGAACTCAACACTTCAACTTCATTTACAAAGTAACATGAACTAGCATAATCACAGCTGATATACGGAAAAAAAAAAAAGCTTACGAGGGAATACAGATAAAGCCCTATGAAATACATGACAGTAGTCCTTCCTCTACTGAACGCAAACGCCTGCTGGAAATTCTAAAGAGTTTTAATTCTACTTCCTTTTTTAAACATTGCAAACCACCCAAACAAAGTCGGTTTCACTGTAATTCTAATGTCTTCTAGGTCAGTTTATCTAAACACATCTAAACGAACAAAACGCTACACTAAATGCCCTAATATTGGAACGGGCTTTGCTTTCTTCAGAGGTGGACTACTGATCTTCAGTCGCTCAGCAGGAGTAAATCATGAAGGGTAAGGCATGAGGTCAGTGTTTTACGTTTCTTTTGTTTCATTTGCTGACTAATCACCTTACTTCTACATGGTTGATTTTATCCTGGTGGTCCCTCTTACATGCTCTTTATGTTTAACTAAGAGAGGTGATGTTGGAGCGGCCACCAGGGGGCACAACGATACGTCTTCCAGCGGGTCTGACAGGGGCTTCTTCAGGACCTATGACAGGACACACAGAGAGAGGGTTACATGAGGTCACGGGTCATTACTTAGACTCACAGTAAAGGTGCGGTCGTGGGCGAAATCTGGTCATTTCAATAGAAATCTGAGGGTGGAAAAGTTCCCCACACTGATGTCGCTTGTGTTCAAGTTGTTCATGTGAATTTGGTTTGAATTTAAAGTGCCTTCTGTGTGAGCGATGCTTGGACAATGGACTTTTTTTTATGTGGCATATTTGGAATTGATATGCTTATAAATGTAATGGATTTTAACTAGGAAATTGACGATGCTGTTATGTATCTTAGTTTCGGTGGACCTCCTTTAGACATATTTTAAATACACACACACAAAAAAGAAAACATTGGACCAACAAAAAAAAAAAAAGTTGTTCTCAAATTATATTTATGGTTTGATTCAAATCTTAAATTCTGACCATACTTAATATATTTTCTTTAGACATAAGCCAAAATGTTACTAAAATGTAAGACAATATAATTTTTTTGTGGCTTTTTACAATTTCATTTCACCATAAACAAAAGCTAAATTAGCTATAATATAAGAGTAGAGTTTTTACTTAAGATAAAACTAAAAACATTTCTTTAGAGTACTTACTAAAATTAGAGAGAACTTTAAGACGACCTTAAAGTTTATTGTGATGTCTTTTTAAATTGCATGAAATGTTCTGGATAAAACCCACAATAATTCACAAAAAAAGTTTAATACAGTTTAGTTTAAAATATTTTTTAAACTATATAATTTATTTTCTTTTTTTAATCAATAGGGAGTGTTATTTATGGAAGCTTGTTTCTGCCACTGAATAAAAAAAATTGTGACTTTTTGGGCCCTATCTTACACCCGGCACAATGCAGCACCAAGTGCGACGCAAGTGTTTTTTGCTAGTTTCAGCCCGACGCAATTATCATTTTCACGTCCTGCGCCACGTTGTTTAAATAGCAAATGCATATGCACACATTTGTGCGCCCATGGGCTGCTGGTCTGAAAACAAGGTGTGTGTTCAAGTGCATTGTTGGTGCTTTGCTATTTTGAGGAACTGAAATAGACTGCGCCATTGACCAACTGAAGCCTGGTCTAAAGTCAATGGTGCAATATTGTTTTTGTTATTTAAAAAGCGCGTTATTAATGTGCGCCTATAGGCGGGTCCACAACGCGCGTACATTCTGCTTATTAAACACACAGGTACGCACAGCAGCACACAAACATGCCAAATATTAAAAATAAAAGGATTACAATGTAAAAGATTATTATTGTGTACATAAAGATATGGTGGAATCCGGCTTGTCTCGTAGATGGTCTACTTGCGCACTTTTACCTTGTGCACGAGCAGATCCGTTTGCGCTCTGGAGACGCTTCGGTCTTTCCACTATCAAATTCCGTCATGTAACTAGCGAATCTGCCATGGCACGCGCGCAACTGGCATTTAAAGGGAATGGGAGATGAGACTCTGATTGGTTTAACGCACATAAATCCCAAAACACACCCATTACTCATTAAGAGAATAGGGACAACCCTTTTAGACCATGCGCCGGGAGCACCGACCATTTGTCCCGTCGTTAAACTGGCAAAAGTGGATTCGGACACGCTTTAGACCAGTGTTCTTCAACCCTGCTCCTAAAGGACCCCCAACACTGCACGTTTTCTTTGTCTCCCTAAGCAAACACACCTGATTCAATTCATCAGCTCATTATCACATGGGTTAAAGAGCTGATGAATTGAATCAGGTGTGTTTGATTAGGGAGACGAAGAAAACGTGCAGTGTTGGGGGTGCTTCAGGAGCAGGGTTGAAGAACACTGCTTTAGACCATGCCCTTAGATTGTTTAAATAGGGCCCTTTATTTCACAATTCGGACTTTCTTTCTCAGAATTTATATTTTATGTATTTTTGAATAAATGTATAGATAAGTCACTAACTCCTTAACTAGCACATATCATTGCATATATTTAGACTTTTTATGGATTAACGCTGGGTTCTGCGTCTGTTTTATCCCACTATTATTCAATAATTATGCAAATTTGATGTTTGCGTCTGCACTGTTGTATGAATACGAGACATAATTTCCCAGGATTACCGGATAGCGTGAAGCCAGACTGATGGAGGTTCCTTAATGGGGCTTTGGTGGGTGAGGAACGGGTGGAGGCAGACGGTGTTCCTCCCCTCGACATGGCTGTAAACTCAGACACGGGGCCGTCATACATGCCCCTGGGGACCGCCTTCAGTGTGGCCATCTGTACGACACAGACACAAAACACTTCAGCATTACACAGGATTGTGTAGCATACCGTTTATAGAGAAAGAGAAAGAGAGAGAGAGAGAGAGAGAGAGAGAGAGAGAGAGAGAGAGAGAGAGAGAGAGAGAGAGAGACAGTTTGGGTGTTGGCAATTACATTCCATAGATGCATCTATCCTCATGTGGGCCGTTTTGGGAAACTGCGTGTTCACGTAAATTGTACATTTCATGTTCCCTTGGAAATTGATTCCAGATTTTGCTGACAGATTGTTGAGAAGGTTAATCATGTTGCCCTATTTCTACAATGTAAGCAAGATTTTTTTGAGATTTGCTGGCTTAAAACTGGAGTAAAGAGTCCAAAAATGAACCCAAAATGAAAATACATGAATTAAAATGAATCATTAACTCACCCTCGTTTCATTCCAAACCTTTCTTTGAAAATCGTTGAAACACAAATGAAGATATTTTTTATAAATTTCTTAATGATCAGGCTAAAATAAACCTCATTGGTTTTCATGCATCAAGCAAGCATGAGCATCAATTTACCATATTTGATGAGCTCTATGTGTGTTTATTTAATACATTTATTTGTTTACTTGAATTAAACCCCTCAATTCATATTGATTACTTTTACAAGCTTAAAGGTTTTGGTTGAATGGACTTTTGATGGATGGACAGAGATAATCCATCTTATAAACAAAAATATCTTGTTTATATATTGTATTTCGAAGATTAACCAAAGTCTTATGGGTGAGTGAAAGATGACAGAATTTGGTTACACTTTATTTCGATGGTCCATTTCAGACAAAAAGTAGCTTTGCAACTACATGTAAACTTATTCTACAAACCCGAACCCTATTTAACAGTCTACCAATACTCTAATGAGAGTTAGTTAGTAGAACGTCTAAAGTGGACCATCCAAATAAATTGTAACCCATCATTTTAGTTTTGGGGTTAACTATCCCTTTAAGTGTTGCGTTTTCATTTTGTACCATGTGATCACTTTCATATGACCTCTTTCTAAACCTTCAGCTTCCTTCTGTCTGCTTTTGTCATGATGGTGGAGTGTTAAACTAACAGTTTCAACTCTTTACAGGGCAAAAATCACAGGTCTACATTCCCCAAAACCACGAAAAGACATTAACAACTAGGTTTGCCTTTCCTATAGGAAATGAAGATAAACTGCAAAAAAAAATTGTGTCAAAGAAAAAGGGGAATAAAATGAAAATGCAGATGAACTCCTGTCACGCGTGTGTTCAGACCCATCAGGACCTGTGCTCTTCTCAGCATGAGCTCTACCTGTTTCCTGGCTTTGACACGTTTGTAAGCGAAGTCAGGAAACGGGGTGCAGGGAATAAAGCGTCCGGTGCCAGAGGTCGCGTGCAGGTTCCCGTCCTCCAGAACGATCTTCCCCTGGCAGATGACCAGCAGGGGCGCACCTCTCAGCTCCATGCCCTCCAACACATTATACTCCGCCGCCTAGAAGAACACAAGAACATCACGCTAAGAAAGGGCATTACACAACACTCGTGCAACAAAAATGACCACGGACGGACATTACATGGTACACATGTACCAGGCCCAGACAGTAACAGTAGCCGCGTTTCCATTACAGATTTGCGCAAAACGTTTGCGATTTTTTCTAAATGTCGACAAAAAACTATTGCGAAATGACTGCGTTTCCATTAACCGATGTTATGTGGCTAAAACTTCATTTTTTCCTCTCGCGATAAGTAAAATCATTCCAAAAATCATGGCAACGAACGTTGGTAGGTTTATGTACTATATCCCAGCCACTGCATTAGCCATTATTATTAATCGAAGGAGATGTATGTGTGTTTTCCAAGCATTAATGGTAAGGAACAACCCTTATTATACTTGTGAGCGGCACATATGAGGTGTTTCTGGGTGTTTCTCCCTCATATCTGCTTTGAGGTCTTGATTGTGGCATTTCTTTGAGGTTTAGAATCCATTATTCCTGTAATTATTTTGTCTTATATGAATTTAATAAAGAGCTCTGTCTCGTATTCTGTCCAAACACACCGCGTCATCTACGTCAGGTGACCTGCAAAAACTGTTTCCATTGCAGTTTTGCGAAATATTCCTTTTTCGAATTGCCTGAAAAACCTCCTCATGCGAGCGTAAAAACTTTTTTGCGATAAATGGACGTTTTTGCGAAATTGACGTGTTTCCATTGGGCGTATTTTCAATTCGCAATTTCAATTTGAAGGGTAATGGAAACGCGGCTAGTGTCGGCCCAGATCCCGGCCACATCTGGTACATGTGGATTCAACGCGTACCAGATGTGGGCCGACACTTTGTTGCTGTCGTTTTTTGCTTCATAATGGAATGTTTGTATATTAAATCACATATTGGCTTTTTATAGGATTAACAGAATTGAAGAAATAATCAACAGATTAACAGTCTACAGTATTTACCATTCAAACGTTTGTTTTTGAAAGAAGTCTCTTCTGCTACATTTATTTGATCAAAAATACAGTAAAATCAGTAATATTAAGAAATATTATTATAAATTAAAATAACTGTTTTCCATTTGGATATATTTTAAAATGTAATTTATTCCTGTGATCAAAGCTGAATTTTCAGCATCATTACTCCAGTCTTCAGTGTCACATGATCCTTCAGAAATCACTCTAATATGATGATTTATTATTATCAATGTTGAAAAAAGCAGTGCTGCTTAATACTTTTATGGAAACTGTGATACATTTTTTTTTCAGGATTCTTCGATGAATGGAAGGTTCAGCGTGACATTTAGCAGCTGTGCTTTACAACAGACTCTCGCACGTACACAGTGACACCAACAGCCGTTTCGAGTTTGAGCTTCTGCACACAGAAACTCTGAGATATTCCACACTAATGAAGATCATGTGTAGGAGAGTAAGATCCAGTGTACGACTCTGGCCTCCTGTCCTTCATTCACTCTCTTTCTCATTCCCCAAACAGCTGGATACACGAATAACAAAAAACATCCTTCTCTTTTTCCTCGCCTCTTTCTCACACTCTTGTTTTTTGTTACTTCTATTATCACTTCTTTCTAGTTTCCTACTCCCCTATTTTCTGATTTCTCGTTCTCCAGTGGACACTGTAAACGCTGTGATGTCCTGCCATGATCCAAGGTCTTTGCATTTGGCAATCGTCCATTCTTTGTGTGCGAAAGCAGGAAATGACACGCACGCAACTTCTGCCAAGAATGCTGGCATGGGCTTCATCTTATGTGGAATAACACAAACGCAAGACTTTCGGGCAGGTGATGAAGTCATGTTTTAGATGTCCTCGCAGAGCATGGAAACCAGAGCCACGGGATAAACAATCAATAAACATCAGCCATTTTGTCCGCTGTTGAGAGCAATGGCAGCCAATGCTGTTTGGATATGTAACGGTCTCTAGAGAGGTGGCTGAAAGGAAATGAAAATGTGATGTAATTTTGGAGTTGTGCTGAATCTTTCCCCCTGAGCACTGCTGCTTTTCAAACGATCTACATATATAGCTCTTGTAATTCCTGCTCAGGAAATTCCCGTTCTCATCACACCCGAATCTAAAAATCTGATTGTGGCTCTTCAGTCAGTAGTTGTGTGCTCTTGTGCTGATGTTGGTAATGTTTTGGCCTGGAAGAGGAGAGAGAAGGACTGGCGTCTGAGCGTCTGGAGAGTGTCATGGCTTGGTGAAAGAGGTCGGAAAGGTCTCACAACTGTAGGAAATTGTGTATGGCGTATAAGTGGCTAAGATTTTTTGCAATGGTAATTACTTGACCGTCGATGAACGACGTCACACTAAAGATGAAAGTATGCTTCAGCTGTCTTGCAGATTCCATCAACAGGACTGTTCGCTTCCAGCAGTGGTGTCAAGTTCAGCTCCTGTAGAGTCACTGTCCTGTAGAGTTCAGCTCCACACAGGGCTTGACATTCACTTTTTTGCTCACCATTACTGTGGCTAGTAGTTTTCCAAAGTTACAGCCACTCAGCATTTTCACTGGCCACAATTTTGACATCGATACCATGGGGAAAAACTGGCATATAGATATTTTTAATATTATCTCATAAATTGGCAGCAGGTTTATTAGGCTGCTGTCACATTAAAGGGATAGTTCACTTTGAAATTAAATTTTGGTATGTTTTAGCTTACCTGAAGGGCATCCAAGATGTAGGTGTCTTTTTTTCCACAGTAGTTTCAATTTTGATATTTTTAGGTCAAACCGTTCTTGTCTGACAGTCATATTATGCAGGTCTATGGTCACAGTCTCAAAGAGCATGCACAGAGTCCAAATTAAACAATTCCCCATCGTCCAAATTAAACAATTCCCCATCGTAAGTACACATTGATGGCCTAAGACACGAAACAAGCGGTTTGTGTGAGAAAACGAACAGTATTTATATCGTTTTTACCTCTTATAACACAGCCACGTCCAAGTGATCTGAGGACGCGAGCGCATCCTGGTGTGTGTCGTGTGCACAGACTGGTGCATAGATATATACACTAGATGTCGCCTTGGCTACGGCAGTTCATTGGAACGAATGTCTTTAATGCGAAATCTAGTGTATATAAATCTATGCACCAGTCTGCGCACACGTCACACAGCAGGAAGCGCCCGCACCCTCAGATCACTTGGACGTGGCTGTGTTATAAGAGGTAAAAATGATATACATACTGTTCGTTTTCTCACACAAACCGCTCGTTTCGTGTCTTAGGCCATCAATGTGTACTTACGATGGGGAATTGTTTAATTTGGACGATGGGGAATTGTTTTAATTTCGACTCTGTGCATGCTCTTTGAGACAGTGACCACAGACCTGCATTAAATGACTGACAGACAAGAACGGTTTGACCTAAAAATATCAAAATTGAAACTACTGCGGAAAAAAAGACACCTACATCTTGGATGCCCTTCAGGTAAGCTAAAACATACCAACATTTAATTTCAAAGTGAACTATCCCTTTAAGACCTGACGCACGGATCCATTATACTGTTACACATGCGCTTTCTTTCTCAACTGTTTACACTTTAAAATGACTGACTGTTTACATGAATACTTGCCAAGACCGGCTTTTTGACATTATTGTGTGTGTATTTGACTGTTTAAGCGCAATAAGCAGCGAAAAAGATCTCAAATTAGTTCTGAGAGGCGGCTTTATGTGCGCACTTTGGGTGTTAGCACAAAATCTGCGGGAATTAGTGCGCAAGCCCGGTTGGACTGTTTCATTTAACAACTACTCAAAGAAGAGGATAGAAAATAGCAATGACATCAACAGAGGACCTGGGCTGAGTTTAAGTTCATTTTTTAGGCCCTTCCCTCCGTCTTGTTCACTCGGATGTACATCTTTGCTAATGTTGCACAACTGGCTGAACCCTTGAAATGTGTTTAAATGGAAAGCACTAAGCTCTTGATCACTTGGAATCCATAATGGATCTGATTTATTATTTACAGTTTTTTTCCCTTATGAATTTGTTTACACATCATTCTATAGACTTGTATGTATGCTTGAGCTGTTGGAGAAAATATCAAAAATTACACCAACAGAAATTATAACAATACAATAAACTATAGCTGTGTAAAACAAAACAAAAGGTCAGCTTAGGGTAGCTACAAGTATTATTAATGACTTTAGATAGACTTTGGGATTGTCAAATTTGGTATTATGTGGTTAAATGTCAAAAATAACTCCAATATCATACACTGGAGTTGTGTGGGGGTAAATTAAGCATGATCTGCTGTGACATCACAATCGTGTTGCACTGTGGTCTATGAATCTGCCTGAAGTGTACATATTGAGTAGACTCGCTCCCTCTGTCAAAATCGAAAGGTCGAGTGTCTGTCCAAATAAACTTCCCTCGCCCACTTTAAGAAGTTAAACACACTTCAAAATGGCAGCAGGGATTCCCCAGAGGGAAAGTGCTTAGGGAAGTTTGTGGAAAACAACAAAACAGATATGCGAGGAGGTCACGAAAAACACATTAGTACAAGTTTAGAGTGGAGTACATGCACATACACACTTTCTGGAGTATACGCAGGCTAAAGGAGTCCAAGATGGCTGATTTTGCCCGATAACGTTTTTATTTATTTTTTTCAGAAAATAAAATCGTGGGGAAAAAAACGCACAGCCGGTTGGAGCTTTAGAGGTTAATGCCTCGTATAAGGTTAAGGTTAAGGTATACTTTATTACCCCTTTATTGCATCATTAAATACTTTTTAAATAGCTTACGAGGATTTTTCCTTTGAATCTCAGTGGTATTCTGTGAATGTATAGTTTGTGGTTTGAGCCTAACCACTCCTCTACAGAATATGTATAACGCTGCTCAGGTTTTGATATTCATCTCTGCTCACACAACAACTGTGTCAGTGGTCTAGAGTTCACTGTGTTTGAACTGAACACTAGCAGCTTAAATTAGCTTTTCCATTTGTTATACAAGTGTGATTGATTGTATTGAATGTGCACTTATAATGTACTTTAAATCTTATCTTTATATTATATTTTTAAAAAACTGTACGTGCAGATAATATAATATTAATGAAATAAAAGGTGACTTAAGAGTACTTAAAGAGAGTACACTTACTGTACATGTTTGTGAATACACTTAAATACACTTTAAAATTACACTTTAATAATGTCAAATTAAAAGTTTGGTAGCACTTTATTTTACAGTCCTGTTCCCCATGTACATACTATGTACTTATTACAGTAATTACAATAACTGGGTAATAATAATCTTTTATTGTACTTCAAAGAAGTACACTTATTTTGATGTGCTGACTAAATATTTAACTGTAATGTGCTATTTGATATTGCATTTAAAGTTAAACTATTTTAATGTAATAAATTGCAACTTCATCCTTACAACCGTGCAATAAAATATATTTCAAAGACAGTACAAGTAATTACGAAATTACATCTAAAGTAGTACTCTTAAGTTTGAAAAGTTCTAACCAATTGCTTTTTTTTTCACATTTAAACTATAATACATTTTTTATTAATTTTAAATAACATTATTAAGTGTATATTATTTGTGTAATAAAGTATGCTGAGTGTAATTCTTTTTCATAACTCAATTTTTACAGTATCCACAGAACAAGTGTGTGGTGGATTGTCTGTACTACAGTATGCTAGGGTGTATTGGGTGGTTACCAGGGTGTTGCTATGTGGTTGTTAACTCAAAGTGTCTATGTTTATTGTGTTTTCTAAATATGGCTCGGGTCACCCCTTCAATATTAATCTGTGGGCTTTTTTTAATGTTTTATTATGCACCATGCAAAAAAATAATTTGTAAATTGATAAATAAAAGTGTAATATGAAATTGATTAGAAAAGTAATAATAAACTTAAAAAATCTGCATTTTAGATATTTATGTCTGTGAGTTAATGTTTGGTTCCTATCCATAAATCTGGCTATGTACAATATTACAGGTGATGCTTGCAATTCTTCTCTCCCCTACTGCAGCAATAAACTCCTAATAAATGTCTGCTGAGACTCAATAAGGAAACAAAAGGAAATCCAAGCTCAACTGTAGGTCTGATTGTCAGATATCTTCTGTTTTTGTGGCCTGTTTCTATCCAGCGGTTTTATTTATGAGGGAAAGCATGCAGGCTTCCTGTATTAACACAGTTTGATTAGTTAGAATCATGTATTTCCGCTCAGAGGAACTGGAAGGTCAGTGAAAGCCAGCCAATTCAGTTCTCTCTCTATGTTTAGACTTTCCCTTTGAAATGTGAGTGTATAGTGCGTTCACTGGATTTTTCTACAGAGCACCTACAGAATGATGTGTTTTAGCAGTGATGGTCCGGATGGCATCTGTGTCCCAGATAACCAGATCGCTGTCTGAGCCCACGGCTATCCGGCCCTTGCGTGGATACAGGTTCAGGATCTTGGCGGCATTGGTGCTTGTCACAGCGACAAACATGTTCTCATCCATTTTACCAGTGACCTGAGCAGAGGAATGACAAACACAACTGAGAACGAAATGCAATGCTTGTTTAACAATAGTGTGAATCAAGGAAATATGTAGATATACATCCTTCCCTTGGGTCATTTTGACCCGAAACTCTTTTTTTTTTTTATTAAAAAAAATTAGTGTAGTGTGAATCGAGTAAATATGTAGATATACATCCTTCCCTCGGGTCATTTTGACCCGAAACAATTTTTTTTTTAAATAAAAAAAATTGAGTGTAGTGTGTGAATCGAGTAAATATGTAGATATACATCCTTCCCTCGGGTCATTTTGACCCGAAACTCTTTTTTTTTTAATTAAATTGAGTGTTCATCAGAGGGGTCCAAGACCTTAGGGCTTTTGTCGCACTTGAACCACTAATACACAAAAAAATTTGAATGGATTCGAGGAGTTTTGTGGCTGAAATTTAAAAAAGTAACAAATCCTTCCCTTGCGGGTCAATTTGACCCCTTAGGAATGAATGGAATGCAAGGAATGCTTCAGTACACATAGAAAAACCTAAAAATTCAAACAAAAAAAATTCTAAAATTTTACCAAAAAATAATTTTACAATGTCTACATGTGTATCTGAATGCATACTGAAGAGAAACTGAATTAAGGAGCCAGCGGAACAGCTCGTTTGCTCCATATAGAGCTATAAGGCCATCTAGTGGCTAGATGTCATGAAATATCATGTTATATTATTATTTTTTCCACAAGAGGTCGGCAAAGTCACCCAATGTAAGATATTTTGAGCTCAATTTAAAGGGTTATGCATGAAATTGTGAGTTATTTTGAATAAAAGTTGAAAGAATGTGAGGAATGTGCTTAAATTACAATTTTTTTTATTTTTTTTATTGATCAAATCTAGTAACTTAAAGGTAAATAAAATAAGAAAATAACAAAAAATCTTGAATAAAAAAAAGTAACATTTTGAAAAATTAAACCCAAAAATGTAATAAAAAAAATAGAAAAAAAAATATAATAAATAATAAAATAAGATTTCTGGATTAAAAAAAAAAAAAAAATGTAAGTATCATTTTAGGTCTTCGGGTCATTTTGACCCGCGAGGGAAAGATATGTTACAAAGTGCGAGGGAAAGATGAAGGTTATATTTTCTGGATCTGAGGATCTTAACACCTTTTGTTAAAATAAACTGATGTGCAGTCACAGATATCAGAATTTAACAATGGCTTTGAATGCTGCACATCCAGATATCATTTTCAACTGAATCTACTGTATCCACTGTGATCCTCACCACAGCCTTGTCCCAGATGACTGACATCCTCTCCTCTACTCCATTCACTCCTTCAGGAATCTGAGTGAAGTCATCCTTCCCTATGGCCTTCTGAGCCACAGTAAATGTGCAGTGAGCACTACCCGTCACAGACAGATCACCACTAACAGAGACAGACACATCACAATACTTCAGTGACTAGACTATACTGTGTATGTAACAGCCAAAAACAACATGTTTAATTCATATCAACCACTGTGAGAAATAAGTGCACTTAATTGTACTGAACGCGCACTTGTAGTGTACTTCAAATTTTACTTTTTAATAAGATAAAAAATAATATTAGGCCACTTAAGTGCCCTTGAAGAGCGTATACAGTATACTGTTTCTTAAAACACTTAAGTGCACTTTAAAAAGTTTGCTTTGTAATGTCAAATGAAATGTTTTACATTAAATTACATTTTAAATCATCGTTTTATTAATCTTTTGTCATGCTTTAAAGTACACTTATTTTGATGAGTTGACTTGCATGCTAAAGCACAACTGTAGTGTGTTATTTGATATTAAATTTAAAGTTAATATAATTTAAATGTAGATATATTTTAGTTTGCCATAAATCAGTGCATTCAGCAGTAACTTTAACCATATTTCAAAGACTATAGAAGTAATTATGAAATTACATATAGATGTTCTTAAGTCCTACTTAAGTGGGTCGAAAATAGTATTCTTAAGTATTCTTAACTAATTGCATTTAATATAAATTTAAACTATAATACATTTTAATCTAATTGTAAATAAAATGCAATTGAGTGTCCGAAAACATTACATTCTCATCTTACTTAACTAAATTCTAAGTATATTATTTCCATAAGTACCCTTTTTAAATGTATGTAAGTCTACTTACTTTTTTTCTTTATTACAAGGGAAGTCAAATGAATTTGCAATGGCTTCAAAGCAAGTTAAAGTAAAAATCAGTGTGAGCATCACCAAATTCAGATTTAGTAATTAGTAGTGTCAAGTACATATGAAATTGAGCCTATACACATATATACATATATACATATATATATATATATATATATATATATATATATATATATATATATATATATATAGTGTATATGAAGAGTTCAGATGCAAAAGCCTCTAACTGTGCGTTCACACCGCCGGCGGCGAGAGCGTCAAAGTGGCCGGAAGCCATTCATTTTCAATGAGAGCCGGCGGCGAGCTCCGGCGAGGGCGGCGCGGCGCGTCTTGGACGGCGAGAGCGGCGAGAAGAGTTGAAATCAAGTCAACTTTATGGTAATAAGCTATGACGCGGTTCGGCGGCAACCAGCGGCAACCAGTCGGAATGTAGAAGTCCTCCGCCTGAGAGGATACGAGAGAACACAATTCTGTAAACTTTGGTTCCCACCACATTAGTTCCTAAGCAAAATGGAGGAAAAATTAATCATTTCTGTTGCGGGTTTCCCGTTATTGTACGACTTGTCATCCATAGTGTTGTTAGTTGATTAGAAAAAGCTGCGCAACACTATTTATAGGCAACATTTTCGCGCTAGAACTTCTTTGAACTAAAAACGCTTGTTTTTTAAGCAGGAATGCAATTCATTTGCTCAAAATAATAATGATTTTGACCAATTGCAGCAACGGTTTTTGCGGCCCCTTTAAATGAAGTTTTTTATAAAATCACGCATTCTAATCTACGTCAGAGCGTCAGAGCGTCCCCGAATCTTTCTACGGCGTCGGTGGCAGGGCGGCGAGAGCGAATTTTGCCGCTCTCGCCGGCGGCGGTGTGAACGTACAGTAAGTGCCATCTGAAATTTTCTTCTAGAATGATCATTTTTATGAAGCTCGTATATTAAAGTTCAGTAATTTCACTTAAATGGCAATGAAAATTACCTATTAATTGCCATTTAAGTGAAATTACTGAACTTAAATAAACAAGCTTGATAAAAATGAAAATTTCAGATGGCACTATATATATGAAAATGGTATGACCCATATAGTTTGACCAGCAGTTTGTTGAGGTTTGTGCTACTAGATAAAAAGAAAAACTAATGTGGTATCACATGAGCTAGAGGATTACTGTTCCTATTATCTGCAGTTTTGAACAAATAGTGAGTGCATTATTCAATGACTCATAAATTTTAATCTACAAATTCGTGCCTATCCCAGCATCTCTGGCCATAGGCAGGGAAACACCTTGGATGGATGGCCAAGTCCATCACATTAAATTATTTGACAATAAACTTCAAACATATCGACTTTCATACTTACAATCAATGAATTTTAGTCAATCATTTAAATCAGGGGTGTCCAAAAACTGCCCTGCAGAGTTTAGCTCCAACTTGCCTCGACAAACCAGCCTGGAAGTTTCTAGTATGCCTCGTAAGAGCTTGATTATCTGGTTCAGGTGTGTTTAATTGAAGCTGAACTCTGCAGAACAGTGACCCTCCAGGAGCAGGACTGGACACCATTGGTTTAGATTAACAGACCCACCAGTTAAGAATGAACTGACAGATCTATATCCCAAAATATCTTAACATGTATTTAGGATATACTTGTGCTTACCTGGACAACAGGGTGTTCAGGTAGTCTGGAGTGGTTGGGTCTGGACTGAGGGGTGGGGATGTCACAAACGAAGCAGCCTTAGCCCAGTTCTTGCTCCAGTAATGAGTCCCATCAGTTCCCAAACTGGCCGTGATTGGCTCCCCAAACACCACGTTACCTAGAAATAAACAGCTTTTGTCTCATTATCTAGCTCGTTTCCAAAGTTGACCAACAAGGATTCCTAATGGCGACAATACAGTGTCTTGTCAACTGAAAGCATCTGCTCAGCAGTAAAGTTTAAACCGGAAAATAAACACATAAGCAACCCATTAAACAACAGCTACCCAGGCTTAAATGTCTATTATTGCAGAGACATCTGGAAAACACTGCTGTAGTGATCAACAAGAGCTCACTAGAAGAGCTGAGGCTTACTGGACGCAGCTTTCCATCCATGTTTTTGCAGCTTGGTGGTTATTAGGACGTTGCTAAGTGGTTGCTTACTGCCCCAAAAGTGACCAACTCCACGTCTCTATGACATTCTGGTCCCTAGATATGGCTTGGGTCCCTCCTTCAATGCAAAGGTTCTGTTTGGCCGCCAGTCAAAAAACATACGTACAGATGTTTAGAGAAGTAAAAGCACACCTCTCTTCAATAAGCCAGATGATCTGAGCACAAATAGTGTGGGATGAGTTATTTGCCTAAGTTTAATCATTGGAGTGAGTAGGGCTTTCTTCAAATCCCTAAACATATAAATGAGCAATTTTAACAGAGTTCATAGCCAACACCACTAATAAAATGCATCTAAGACCATTGCAAATCTCTTTAAAAGCATCCAGAGGATAAAACTGCCTTATAAATCTCCACTGACAAAACCTTTAGTCTCCATTCAGGACAGTCAGGAAGAATAAAGGGGGTACAGTCTATGTCATAGGTTTGCATCCGTTTTGAAGACAGTGATTAACTACCCAATTTAACACTTGAACAGTGATGAATAGTGCAACAAAGATCATTTTACAACACTTTTGGGAACGCTCTCTACCATTTCAGTGACCTAAAACTGCTGCCATAGAAATGAACTACACTCTTTATTCCAGGTGGTGCAGCAAAGCTAAGGGATAGTGTACAGTCAGCAGATTGTTATGCAAAAGAAACCTCTGCAGGGTGATCGAAAACCCCACTGCGAAATTACGAGAGCGGTGTGACGTGACGGGACAAAAGCAAGTAGAACCATTATAATGAGTGATGCTGTCTACACTGGATGTGTGGATGACCAGCCAGGACATATCTCGCCTTCTGATCCACCAGTATAACGGTGAGTAATGAAGAGAGACCGCAGTGTGTTGTGAACCTCAAAACAAATAGTGAAATTGAGAAGTTGTAGTACTGTATTAATTACAATGTTTCAACTAAATCCTGTAGGAAAGTTTAGGGAAAAGTTTGGGAACCACTGCTTTACTCAATGGTTAGTTCAGGCTAGGGTTGGGCCGAGAGACGATCGCTCATCACGATGGCTGACAGACATCACGATGTTGAGCTGGCATCGTGACCCCCCCCCCCATGTTTCCATGGTGACGCGTCATGCTTGGCACGTGATTCACCACAGCCAAAATAGCGCTGTATGACAGATGTAGCGCTTTTATTTCTAAATATTAACAAACTTGCTTACCATGTCATCAACTATCTTCTCAAACACGTGTAAGTGAGTTTGTTTTGTAGTTTAAAAACCTTTATAAATGATCTTGATCTGGAACGGGAGATGGGCGCCGCCATGTTTGTTTGGGCCGCAGTTCAGAGATTCCTGTCTGTTGGATTTATTACAGTACGTGAATTCATCAGATTCTCCCGAAATACAAGTAAGTGGCCGGTGAACTGGCAGAAGAATAGAGTAAACTTTATAGTTACTTACACTGTGTATCTGATATGAATAAAGCACGTCGACAAATATATTTGAAAGGCTTGTTATTGCTGCTTCCATAGACACCATTGTGTATTTTATAAATGTATTGTTTTGCTATAAATGATACATATTTAAATGTCTGAAACCTAAAATAAACATTAAGTGGTTAAAAACACTGAATAGTTGTGATATATGACAAGCGCTGACCAGCCATAGCGTGAAATAGCATACCCCCCCCCCCCCCCCGGGGGATAATTTACATAATTTGTAATTTAATTTTAAATTAGTAAATAATTACAGAATGTTCATTTTTGGCTAAATTATTTCTTCCAGTTATTTTACAGAATCTACACTAATGTACTTACATTGAAATGAATAATTTGATACAATGGACTTATTGTGTACATACATGTTTTTACATTGTACTTATATTTTGAAAATACATTCATGTAATCACAGATGTAATTAATTTCTGTAATTACATGTATAATTACACTGTTGACCTTCCCTTACACCTTAACTCACCCTTAAACATAACCAGACCACCAAACCTGTCCCTAACCCTAACTCGTGTCACACCTCAATACCAGCACAAGTGTTTTACAATACAACATCAACACAATAAGTACATTGAACTTAATTTTCAATGTAAATACATAGTACTTAAAGCCACTTAATATAAAGTGGGACCTAAATGTTCTCTAAAATGATATCGGCTGGCTTCTGTACTCCCGAGTACTTCTCGCTTCCCTGAAACTGTAATCATGACTATTTATTTATATTGAACTGATTTACGTAAGAGAGCATTTTATCTGAGTGATTTAACTAAACAGTGAGGATTATTATGATGACGGATTGTGGAACTTTTACAACAAACCAGGCATTTAAAATAGTGGAAATAATGTATAGACAGCTAATATATAATGAAACGATAAATTAAAAATAAAACATTTATAATAATAAAACTGCTATTTACACATATGACACACAGAGACACATTTGTATCCAACTGAAGGTCATTACGGTCATGAATATATACGTCAAAGATGACTGTAGCTCGGCAAAGGTTTATTTAACTGGATGAGATGTGTAAACTTGCAGGCGACATCTGTGAAAGCTCAAACGTTACGCTGATGACAAGCTCACACTGCTGGGATTTCTTATTTTATCAGACATTATGAATATGTGAAATATGGTAAATATTACAAAGAACAAAAATATTCTGTACATTCTTTTCTTTTTTTTAAATTGATGTGTTGATATTGTTTGAAATTGGCCCATTACAAGACATTCATTAGAGAATCACTCATTCAAGATTTTTTTTTATTTGTTAATGGTCATATTGTGTACCTTTTTTCCTGGCCTGTGAGATGATATCAGCAGCACTCTTGCTCATCACGCGGGTCACATAGAGTGGACAGTTGGTTTGACTGGCAATCGTGACGGCTCGAAACACTGCCTCAGCCTCTAGCTACACACACACACACATACACATACACATAATGAAGGACATTGCAAAACAGATTTAGCTGCATCTCTATGTATCTCGCATAGTTCCTCACAGAATACACTGTGTTGATTTATTTCTATGCATAACTAAAATAACTTATAAATCTAGTTTTTAAAAATTAGATCAAGGATCACGTCTGCAAAAGATCACTGATAGACTGATGCCAGACAGATTAGATCTGTGAGGCGGGCCGATTTTATGTCAACATGAAATCACTACAAGTTCCTTGTCTTATAGTGAGTTTTACATTAAGAATTGGGAAACAAATATTTTATGGGGATTGCAGTGATGTTATGAAATTATATACCACCAACAAGCCACCAGATACACCAGTATACAACTGTTATTTGTGGTCACTGACCTCTTCCGGGCGGCTGAGAACATGTCCCTCAGGTCCGGTGATGCCCATCTCCAGCATGCGGGTCTGCTCCTGAAGAACACAGTCACAGTAGATTAGAGACTCTCTGGCCCTGTTTACAGCTGGCATTAAGATGCGTTTTGGTGGATCGGATCACAAGTAGACGAGGGAGACACATTCCCGTTGACACCTGGTGTTTTAATGCGTCTCTTTTGTCCACTTTTAACCACTTCTGTCCTGATTTCTGATTTGATTTTTTTCGATCTAATGGACGAAATAATCTCATGCAATGTACATATGGAAGCGCCTGGAGACGTGTATTAACCGTGCATCATGATTTGTAATTTCATAATTGCTTCTGTTGTCTTTGAAATATGATTAAAGTGCACTGCCAAATGTACTGACAAGCATTTATGGTAAAATAATATACTTCATACTTCTATACTTCAATATTATGTCTAAAAAAGACTAAAACTAACACTAAAACTAATAAAAACTAAACTAAAACTAAGCATTTTCAAAAAATAAAAACTAAACTAAACTAGCAAACCCACTTTAAAAACTAATTGAAACTAAACTGAATTTGAAAAAAAAAAATTCAAAACGAAATAAAAATAAAAACTAATAAAAAATGCAAAACTATAATAACCCTGGTTGTAATGAAGAAAGTTACAATTTAGTACATATAATATCAACCGTCACTTCAGTTCAAATTATAATAAAGTACTTCACATGTGCTTTAGTATGTTAATCAACAAATCAAAATAAGGATACTTTTTTTAAAGCACAAACAAAGATTATCAATAATGAATAAATTATTTAAAATATACTTAATTTGAGATGAGAACTGTATATATTTGTATCAATAAACAGTCATGAAAGTGTACTCTCTTTAAGTACTCCTAAATGGTCTTTTATTTTATTAATATATTATCTGCAACTACAGCTTTTTTTAAAAAAATATACTTTTAAGATTTAAAGTACACTACAAGCGCGCATTCAATACAATTATACACACTTCTTTTTCACAAGGGCAGGATCAGACAAACTATAAAAACTGTGGGGGAAACAAATTGCTGCCTTACATTTTGTAAGTACTGTTTAAGTCATTTCAACTCAAATTACATTAAACTGACTTGAATCTTGAAGAGATTAAAAATATTGTCATAACTTATTGATTATATAATTTTTTACAGTGTACTTTTTACTACTTAACTACAGTATTATTTTACAGAATCTACAATAGGATGATGATCTAAGTATGCAGAGTAAGTGATGTTCAAAGAGTGGGATGAGACCACCCGCACACTGCCCGGCTTGATAATGTCCAGATGACTGAAACTGGATGAGGGAAATCAGGACGTACAGTATCCCATCCTCCCACTCATCAGGATTGAGGGATTGAGGGCATGGACTGCCTAAATATCCTCACCTCACCCTCAGTCATGGAAAATGCAGCATGTCTTTGTGTCATCACATCACTGCTTTTGTAACTTTACTCGTGACCTGAGAAAGCATTTCATATCTAATTTTCTCCAGGAATATATGGTGGAGATGCAAAATAACCACATACTGCATACATATCATGTCAAAACTAGGGAGGAGAATAATTCTGTTTTAATGATTCTGCTTCAGATTTAATGTACTTAAGTCCTTCTGTTTATGGATTATTTACTGTTTATGGATATCATTTTAAAGCAGAACAAATGGCTGATGTTTGAAAAGCTATTTTTATTGCATTCACTGTAAGGCTGCATGATACAGAAAGAAAAATGGAGATTGCAATGTTTTGTTTTTCTGCAATATATTCTGCTATACGAAAAAAATACAGGAAGTTTCACCAGATGACTTGAATAGATTTGGAAAGAATTAATCATCCTAGAAGGATTGGGATGATTTTGTTTGGAAGTGCATATGGCATAGAAAAAAGAAAAAGAAAAAAGTTTTACTCTAAGACTTTTAAGTGTGAAATCCTTTATGAGCTGGGGAATTTGCAAAATAAAATTGAAAAACCTGTGTGTTCATACTTGACTTAATTATTATGATTTTATTGTGATAATTATTAAATATATTAAACAAAATGTTATTCATTTACACTTGTTCAGCTCACAGAATCTCAGAATGGCTTGATTCACAGTAAATCAACCCCTGAAACACGGTATCATGAACTACACATAGCACATATATTTACTTATTTGAACTGCAGGCTGAGCAATTTGATAATCGCACAAAGCCATATCGTGATATTGATTTTATTTCGATATATGTTGCAAATTACTGTACAATGTGTTACTGTATGCCAGTGGCTATGATGCATATTTATCTTATATGCATATTTTATAACAATGTTCTGACCACATTTCAGAAGAATGCAGAATAATCAAAAGCTCTCTTAAATGAGAATGTCCCGTCCACCTACAGTAATACCACATGCCTCTTAAATCATGGCTGAGTAAACTGAAGCATGTTAGCTACTGAAAAAAGGGAAAGCGCCCTTTTGATGTGTCATGTTTTAACATGAAATATGTCAAAAAAAATATCTAAACGATTTCAAAAGTTGCCCAAAGTGGTCCTTTAAAGGAGTTGCGCCTTAAAAACAGAGGTTTAGAATGAGGGTTAAAAATAATAATTTTTCCGCATATATATATTTTATAGGCTATATATATTAGTATATATATTGTGCTAAAAACCTTATTAACATTATAAGTAAATCTCAAACATCATTAAAATAATTTAAAAAAAAAACAAGTCTTGACCCCTTTAATGCTTGTCAGTCAGTAAATGTTTGACTAACGTCACTGCATAGGAAACATCAAATCATTATCCATATAAAAAAACATAATTTACAGACAAAGCAAAGCATTATGAAATCATTCACTTGCGGTTTGTGATGAAGCTGCTGTCAGATTCAATACAGTCGCTGCTTTATCTTTCAACAAAAGTTTCTTTGCAAACTCTCAAGCGTTTGGAGTCTGTCAGAATCTGAACACACATCTGTATACTGTATCAGCGCCAGTCATTATAATCTGAACACACATCTGTATACTGTATCAGTGTATCAGTGTCAGTCATTATAATCTGAACACACATCTGTATACTGTATCAGTGTATCAGCGCCAGTCATTATAATCTGAACACACATCTGTATACTGTATCAGTGTATCAGTGTCAGTCATTATAATCTGAACACACATCTGTATACTGTATCAGTGTATCAGCGTCAGTCATTATAATCTGAACACACATCTGTATACTGTATCAGTGTAGACAGCTTCAGTCATAATCTGAACACACATCTGTATACTGTATCAGTGTATCAGTGTCAGTCATTATAATCTGAACACACATCTGTATACTGTATCAGTGTATCAGAGTCAGTCATTATAATCTGAACACACATCTGTATACTGTATCAGTGTATCAGAGTCAGTCATTATAATCTGAACACACATCTGTATACTGTATCAGTGTATCAGCGTCAGTCATTATAATATGAACACACATCTGTATACTGTATCAGTGTATCAGCGTCAGTCATTATAATCTGAACACACATCTGTATACTGTATCAGTGTATCAGCGTCAGTCATTATAATCTGAACACACATCTGTATACTGTATCAGTGTATCAGCGTCAGTCATTATAATCTGAACACACATCTGTATACTGTATCAGTGTATCAGCGTCAGTCATTATAATCTGAACACACATCTGTATACTGTATCAGTGTATCAGCGTCAGTCATTATAATCTGAACACACATCTGTTTACTGTATCAGTGTATCAGCGTCAGTCATTATAATCTGAACACACATCTGTATACTGTATCAGTGTATCAGCGTCAGTCATTATAATCTGAACACACATCTGTATACTGTATCAGTGTATCAGCGTCAGTCATTATAATCTGATCACACATCTGTATACTGTATCAGTGTATCAGCATCAGTCATTATAATCTGAACACACATCTGTATACTGTATCAGTGTATCAGCGTCAGTCATTATAATCTGAACACACATCTGTATACTGTATCAGTGTATCAGCGTCAGCCATTATAATCTGAACACACATCTGTATACTGTATCAGTGTATCAGCGTCAGTCATTATAATCTGAACACACATCTGTATACTGTATCAGTGTATCAGCGTCAGTCATTATAATCTGAACACACATCTGTATACTGTATCAGTGTAGACAGCGTCAGTCATTATAATCTGAACACACATCTGTATACTGTATCAGTGTATCAGCGTCAGTCATAATCTGATCACACATCTGTATACTGTATCAGTGTATCAGCGTCAGTCATTATAATCTGAACACACATCTGTATACTGTATCAGTGTATCAGCGTCAGTCATTATAATCTGAACACACATCTGTATACTGTATCAGTGTATCAGCGTCAGTCATTATAATCTGATCACACATCTGTATACTGTATCAGTGTATCAGCGTCAGTCATAATCTGATCACACATCTGTATACTGTATCAGTGTATCAGCGTCAGTCATTATAATCTGAACACACATCTGTATACTGTATCAGTGTATCAGCGTCAGTCATTATAATCTGAACACACATCTGTATACTGTATCAGTGTAGACAGCGTCAGTCATTATAATCTGAACACACATCTGTATACTGTATCAGTGTATCAGAGTCAGTCATTATAATCTGAACACACATCTGTATACAGTATCAGTGTATCAGAGTCAGTCATTATAATCTGAACACACATCTGTATACTGTATCAGTGTATCAGCGTCAGTCATTATAATCTGAACACACATCTGTATACTGTATCAGTGTATCAGCGTCAGTCATTATAATCTGAACACACATCTGTATACTGTATCAGTGTATCAGAGTCAGTCATTATAATCTGAACACACATCTGTATACTGTATCAGTGTATCAGCGTCAGTCATTATAATCTGAACACACATCTGTATACTGTATCAGTGTATCAGAGTCAGTCATTATAATCTGAACACACATCTGTATACAGTATCAGTGTATCAGAGTCAGTCATTATAATCTGAACACACATCTGTATACTGTATCAGTGTATCAGCGTCAGTCATTATAATCTGAACACACATCTGTTTACTGTATCAGTGTATCAGCGTCAGTCATTATAATCTGAACGCACATCTGTATACTGTATCAGTGTATCAGCATCAGTCATTATAATCTGAACGCACATCTGTATACTGTATCAGTGTATCAGCGTCAGTCATTATAATCTGAACGCACATCTGTATACTGTATCAGTGTATCAGCGTCAGTCATTATAATCTGAACACACATCTGTATACTGTATCAGTGTATCAGCGTCAGTCATTATAATCTGAACACACATCTGTATACTGTATCAGTGTATCAGCGTCAGTCATTATAATCTGAACACACATCTGTATACTGTATCAGTGTATCAGCGTCAGTCATTATAATCTGAACACACATCTGTATACTGTATCAGTGTATCAGCGTCAGTCATTATAATCTGAACACACATTTGTATACTGTATCAGTGTATCAGCATCAGTCATTATAATCTGAACACACATCTGTATACTGTATCAGTGTATCAGCGTCAGTCATTATAATCTGAACACACATCTGTATACTGTATCAGTGTATCAGTGTCAGTCATTATAATCTGAACACACATCTGTATACTGTATCAGTGTATCAGAGTCAGTCATTATAATCTGAACACACATCTGTATACTGTATCAGTGTATCAGAGTCAGTCATTATAATCTGAACACACATCTGTATACTGTATCAGTGTATCAGAGTCAGTCATTATAATCTGAACACACATCTGTATACTGTATCAGTGTATCAGTGTCAGTCATTATAATCTGAACACACATCTGTATACTGTATCAGTGTATCAGTGTCAGTCATTATAATCTGAACACACATCTGTATACTGTATCAGTGTATCAGTGTCAGTCATTATAATCTGAACACACATCTGTATACTGTATCAGTGTATCAGCGTCAGTCATTATAATCTGAACACACATCTGTATACAGTATCAGTGTATCAGAGTCAGTCATTATAATCTGAACACACATCTGTATACTGTATCAGTGTATCAGAGTCAGTCATTATAATCTGAACACACATCTGTATTCTGTATCAGTGTATCAGAGTCAGTCATTATAATCTGAACACACATCTGTATACTGTATCAGTGTATCAGTGTCAGTCATTATAATCTGAACACACATCTGTATACTGTATCAGTGTATCAGCGTCAGTCATTATAATCTGAACACACATCTGTATACTGTATCAGTGTAGACAGCGTCAGTCATTATAATCTGAACACACATCTGTATACTGTATCAGTGTATCAGCGTCAGTCATTATAATCTGAACACACATCTGTATACTGTATCAGTGTAGACAGCGTCAGTCATTATAATCTGAACACACATCTGTATACTGTATCAGTGTATCAGAGTCAGTCATTATAATCTGAACACACATCTGTATACTGTATCAGTGTAGACAGCATCAGTCATTATAATCTGAACACACATCTGTATACTGTATCAGTGTATCAGAGTCAGTCATTATAATCTGAACACACATCTGTTTACTGTATCAGTGTATCAGCGTCAGTCATTATAATCTGAACACACATCTGTTTACTGTATCAGTGTATCAGAGTCAGTCATTATAATCTGAACACACATCTGTTTACTGTATCAGTGTATCAGAGTCAGTCATTATAATCTGAACACACATCTGTTTACTGTATCAGTGTATCAGAGTCAGTCATTATAATCTGAACACACATCTGTATACTGTATAAGTGTATCAGCGTCAGTCATTATAATCTGAACACACATCTGTATACTGTATCAGTGTATCAGCGTCAGTCATTATAATCTGAACACACATCTGTATACTGTATCAGTGTATCAGCGTCAGTCATTATAATCTGAACACACATCTGTATACTGTATCAGTGTATCAGAGTCAGTCATTATAATCTGAACACACATCTGTATACTGTATAAGTGTATCAGCGTCAGTCATTATAATCTGAACACACATCTGTATACTGTATCAGTGTATCAGCTTCAGTCATTATAATCTGAACACACATCTGTATACTGTATCAGTGTATCAGCGTCAGTCATTATAATCTGAACACACATCTGTATACTGTATCAGTGTATCAGCGTCAGTCATTATAATCTGAACACACATCTGTATACTGTATCAGTGTATCAGCGTCAGTCATTATAATCTGAACACACATCTGTATACTGTATCAGTGTATCAGCGTCAGTCATTATAATCTGAACACACATCTGTATACTGTATCAGTGTATCAGAGTCAGTCATTATAATCTGAACACACATCTGTATACTGTATCAGTGTATCAGCGTCAGTCATTATAATCTGATCACACATCTGTATACTGTATCAGTGTATCAGTGTCAGTCATTATAATCTGAACACACATCTGTATACTGTATCAGTGTATCAGAGTCAGTCATTATAATCTGAACACACATCTGTATACTGTATCAGTGTATCAGTGTCAGTCATTATAATCTGAACACACATCTGTATACTGTATCAGTGTATCAGAGTCAGTCATTATAATCTGAACACACATCTGTATACTGTATCAGTGTATCAGCGTCAGTCATTATAATCTGAACACACATCTGTATACTGTATCAGTGTATCAGCGTCAGTCATTATAATCTGAACTAGTGGTGGGCCGTTATCGGCGTTAACGCGCTGCGTTAACGCGAGACTCTTATCGCGCGATAAAAAAAATATCGCCGTTAATCTATTCTCCAAGTTGGGTTGGGAGCTGGCTCAAGCTACACAAGCTATGATGACGCAATCTACCCGCGGCCGCGAGGAACACCCGGCTGCAACGCATCATATTCGTCGTCATCTTAAGTAAACACGGCTGAAAGTGAAAGCTGGTGTAAAAGATCCGTGCAACATCCATTATTTGGACTTGGTTTGTATTTAAGCCGTCCGACATAGACTGTGTGGTGTAACAGTTCGGTAAGTAAACACACGACTAATCCGTTCTACCACCTCAAATTCAAAACGAAACATATCACTGAATACCAGCGCGCGCGTATTATTCCCAATATATCTTAGTGAGTGGTGTAGCACATAATCTCTTTTTATTAAAAGCGCCCGATTTTAAGAATCGTTGTTGTGTTTCTTTTTAACTGAAAAGACATCAGTTAGACAATATTCTAATTTTAAATTTGGGGTTTCATAAGCTCCAAGCCATAATAAACATTAGACCTACTTAAGTCTCTGCAGCTAGTGTACTTAAATTTTATTTATCTGCAAAATTATGTTGTATACTTACAGTTTTGCACAATATATGTTCTCAAAACTACATACACCCTTTCAAAAAAAAAAAACATTTAGCAGTTGTTTAGCAGGGTCTGTGTAACTGGTTCTGAAATGGTTTTATTATCGTTATCGCAAGAGGCTGCAATGTATATCACAATATGGATTTTAGGCCATATCGCCCATCCCTAATTGATAGCCTATAGTAGTTGATAATAACATAGGCCTACCTAATGTTGCCTACGTATGGTAACAGTACAGTAGTAACCTTTTACAGTCTATGAGTAGAACAGCTTTCTCAAGCAGTTTGTGATGCATTTTGGAAACAGGAGATGAGCCCCTGGTCTAATGCGCCACCTGGCTTGAGAAACCCGTTCTCAAAGACTTACTTTTATAGTCATTATTTGGGTAGCACACATACTCTGAATGCCTTCGGCAGAATTCAAATGAGCCATTTTAATCTAGATTAATCTAGATTAATTTCAAAATTAATCTAGATTAATCTAGATTAAAAAAATTAATCTATGCCCACCTCTAATCTGAACACACATCTGTATACTGTATCAGTGTATCAGCGTCAGTCATTATAATCTGAACACACATCTGTATACTGTATCAGTGTATCAGCGTCAGTCATTATAATCTGAACACACATCTGTATACTGTATCAGTGTATCAGCGTCAGTCATTATAATCTGATCACACATCTGTATACTGTATCAGTGTATCAGCGTCAGTCATTATAATCTGAACACACATCTGTATACTGTATCAGTGTATCAGCGTCAGTCATTATAATCTGAACACACATCTGTATACTGTATCAGTGTATCAGCGTCAGTCATTATAATCTGAACACACATCTGTATACTGTATCAGTGTATCAGTGTCAGTCATTATAATCTGAACACACATCTGTATACTGTATCAGTGTATCAGCGTCAATCATCATAATCTGAACACACATCTGTATACTGTATCAGTGTATCAGCGTCAGTCATTATAATCTGAACACACATCTGTTTACTGTATCAGTGTATCAGCGTCAGTCATTATAATCTGAACACACATCTGTATACTGTATCAGTGTATCAGCGTCAGTCATTATAATCTGAACACACATCTGTATACTGTATCAGTGTATCAGCGTCAGTCATTATAATCTGAACACACATCTGTATACTGTATCAGTGTATCAGCGTCAGTCATTATAATCTGAACACACATCTGTATACTGTATCAGTGTATCAGTGTCAGTCATTATAATCTGAACACACATCTGTATACTGTATCAGTGTATCAGCGTCAGTCATTATAATCTGAACACACATCTGTATACTGTATCAGTGTATCAGCGTCAGTCATTATAATCTGAACACACATCTGTATACTGTATCAGTGTATCAGCGTCAGTCATTATAATCTGAACACACATCTGTATACTGTATCAGTGTATCAGTGTCAGTCATTATAATCTGAACACACATCTGTATACTGTATCAGTGTATCAGAGTCAGTCATTATAATCTGAACACACATCTGTATACTGTATCAGTGTATCAGAGTCAGTCATTATAATCTGAACACACATCTGTATACTGTATAAGTGTATCAGCGTCAGTCATTATAATCTGAACACACATCTGTATACTGTATCAGTGTATCAGCGTCAGTCATTATAATCTGAACACACATCTGTATACTGTATCAGTGTATCAGCTTCAGTCATTATAATCTGAACACACATCTGTATACTGTATCAGTGTAGACAGTCAGTCATTATAATCTGAACACACATCTGTATACTGTATCAGTGTATCAGCGTCAATCATTATAATCTGAACACACATCTGTATACAGTATCAGTGTATCAGAGTCAGTCATTATAATCTGAACACACATCTGTATACTGTATCAGTGTATCAGCGTCAGTCATTATAATCTGAACACACATCTGTATACTGTATCAGTGTATCAGCGTCAGTCATTATAATCTGAACACACATCTGTATACTGTATCAGTGTATCAGCGTCAGTCATTATAATCTGAACACACATCTGTATACAGTATCAGTGTATCAGCGTCAGTCATTATAATCTGAACACACATCTGTATACTGTATAAGTGTATCAGCGTCAGTCATTATAATCTGAACACACATCTGTATACTGTATCAGTGTATCAGCGTCAGTCATTATAATCTGAACACACATCTGTATACTGTATCAGTGTATCAGCGTCAGTCATTATAATCTGAACACACATCTGTATACTGTATCAGTGTATCAGCGTCAGTCATTATAATCTGAACACACATCTGTATACTGTATCAGTGTATCAGCGTCAGTCATTATAATCTGAACACACATCTGTATACTGTATCAGTGTATCAGCGTCAGTCATTATAATCTGAACACACATCTGTATACTGTATAAGTGTATCAGCGTCAGTCATTATAATCTGAACACACATCTGTATACTGTATCAGTGTAGACAGCGTCAGTCATTATAATCTGAACACACATCTGTATACAGTATCAGTGTATCAGAGTCAGTCATTATAATCTGAACACACATCTGTATACTGTATCAGTGTAGACAGCGTCAGTCATTATAATCTGAACACACATCTGTATACAGTATCAGTGTATCAGAGTCAGTCATTATAATCTGAACACACATCTGTATACTGTATCAGTGTAGACAGCGTCAGTCATTATAATCTGAACACACATCTGTTTACTGTATCAGTGTATCAGCGTCAGTCATTATAATCTGAACACACATCTGTATACTGTATCAGTGTATCAGCGTCAGTCATTATAATCTGAACACACATCTCTATACTGTATCAGTGTATCAGCGTCAGTCATTATAATCTGAACACACATCTGTATACTGTATCAGTGTAGACAGAGTCAGTCATTATAATCTGAACACACATCTGTATACTGTATCAGTGTATCAGTGTCAGTCATTATAATCTGAACACACATCTGTATACTGTATCAGTGTATCAGCAACAGGCATTATAATGGTTCCTATTTGCTTTTGACGCGACACTCACATCCAGTGTAGGCAAATGTCAGCCGTGAAGCGACTGAACGCCAGTGGGTGGAGCCTATGGTGTGATGATTTATAACGATTGGTCAATGTCTTGCTCTGGAGGTGGGCATAGGTAAATGTGTTTGCCCATGTGACGTCAGATCCCGCAATAACAAAACAAGCTGTTTTTGGAGCTTGATTAAATAAATACTTTGTTTACAATGAAGAGGATGTTTTAAGATCTGAAACTAGCAGCATGACCTTTTATATGTCAAAAGATAAAGGCAAATTGGATTTGACCCCTTTAAAAGTGGCCCAGAGTTAAGTGTAGTAAAGCGAAATAAAGTGCATACCTCAGCTATTATTTCTCCATTTTCTGCGTGGACCTGTGCAATTCCTCCATGCTCTCCAAGAAAGGTGAAGATCTCATAAAGCTGTCCAAATATAAATTGAAAAATCATATTAGATATCAAATAGTGAGGTTTTAACAAGAAAACATAGCTTATGTTACAATGTGTTCAAGTGGTGATTTTGATATTCTTAATCTTAGATGACACAAAACGGTTATTTGTTAGTTCAGATGAACCATGCAAACTAATGTCTGTGTGACTTAAGTCTAAAAATCAAGCCATTTTCAGTTAATAGAAGAATAATATTCGTAGATCTTATTATTTATTTAATAACTCATTTTTTTAATAACTATGATTCATTCAAACAGACTTAAGACATTTGAGTGCTTTGTAAGGATCTTCAGGTCCCCTGTTTAATATGACTGACCTTCATTACATTATACCAACGAAAATAATTTTTAAGGGTCAGATCATAAAGAAATAACTCCCAACATCTGCATGTATTGATCAAACGAAAAGAACGTGTTTATCCACTATGCTCTCCACTTTTCTTCGGCTTACCTCACTGTTGCTCATCTGATAGAGGTCTTTATAGGCCATATACACCTGGAAGGAGTTCACTCCTATATGGACAAAACGAATAAATCAGCAAACCACAACATGAAACAGCGTTCACTATCAATTTTCACTTTCATGTTATGCGACTCTTAGGGCCCTATCTTACATCCGGCGCAATGCAGCGCCAAGCGCGATGCAAGTGTTTTTTGCTAGTTTCAGTCTGACGCAATTATCATTTTCACGTCCTGCGCCACGTTGTTTAAATAGGAAATGCATTTGCGCCCATTTTTGTACCCATGGGTGTGCTGGTCTGAAAGCGAGGTGTGTTCAGGCGCATTGTTGGTGCTTTGCTATTTTGAGGAAATGAAATACACTGCGCCATTGACCAACTGAAACCTGGTCTAAAGTCAATGGCGCAGTATTTTTTTGTTATTTAAAGAGTGTGTTAGTAATGTGCGCCTATAGGCGGGTCCACAACGCGCATACATTCTGCTTATTAAATACACACTGTTTAAAATATTTGAATATTTGGCATGTCCCTGCACAGCAGCACACACACATGCCAAATATTAAAATTAAAAGGATTACAATGTAAAAGATTATTATTGTGTGCATAAAGATATGGTGGAATCCGGCTTGTCTCATAGATGGTCTGCTTGCGCACTTTTACCTCACACACGAGCAGATCCGTTTGCGCTCTGGAGACGCTTCGGTCTTTCCACTATCAAATTCTGTCATGTAAATAGTGAATCTGCCATGGCGCGAACACAACTGGCATTTAAAAGAAATGGGAGATGAGACTCTGATTGGTTTAACGCACATAAATCCCAAAACACACCCATTACCCATTAAGAGAATAGAGACAACACTTTTAGACCATGCGCCGGGAGCACCAACCATTTGTCCCGTCGTTAAACTGGGCAAAAGTGGATTCGGACACGCCCTAAATGCACTTGCGCCATGCGCTTTAGACCATGCGCTTAGATCGTTAAATAGGGCCCTTCTTCTCCAAGTAGGGTGGGGACTGTATCCATCATGAATTGATTGGATGGTGAAAATACGAAAATGGACGTTAAACAATAAGTATAAACTGATGCATCAAGCCCAGACCAGGTACGTGATGAATTTAGATTTTTTTATAGACATTGTTATAGACGACATTCTTCAACAAACAATATTTAACTTAAAAGAAAATATTATTTCAATATTATTTCAAATAAAAGAAATAAAAGATCACTCATTAATATAGATTTAGTAAGTCTTTTCTTACAAACACTAAATGCTCTACTGTATTAAAAGCACAGTGCTCATTAGTTGTCACATGATAATATGTAGCGGAACAGATTCTGCACTCATTTGTTGGTTTTACAGTAATGAAGCAGAAACAGAAATAGCTCAAATGACCAAGAATAACTTCAGTCAAAGCGAAACACATTCCCTATGGGATACCATACTGGCAGATGTATTTATAACTTAAGAAGGGATTTTTTTTAGTATGCTGAACTATTTTCTGGAACAGTTCAGAAATGAATTCTTACCATCTGGTCCATCTGGAATTCTTACCAATCCCTTGTTCAAGGACGTAATAGTAAAAGATCTCTCACCTTTCTCCTTGATGAGGCTCTCGACCTCTTGTTTGGTGCTGTCGTTCCAGTGTGTGATGTCCACATGCAGAGAGTAGTCACAGCATGTTTTCTCATCAGCCCATTCACGCCAGCGCTCGAACGCTTCCACCAAACTAGCGCCAGGCTCCGGGATCACATGATCCACTGCAGGAGATACATAAGAGAGGGACACTGTCATTTAGACGACCACACACACACCTAGGCTGCGTCTGAAATCACATACTCTCTTGAGTAGGTACTCATTTTGAATGAGTAATTACTTTGCAACCACTTAAAAAGTGTGTTCTGTGTAGTATGAATGTTATCTGAATGTACTGTAATATTCGCCATGTTGTTACTGTCACGTGACCTGACAGCATCAGTTGTGTCGCTTCACTGCCATTCATAAATCCTCTCCCATAGCCTCCTGGGATAATAAAGTGTCCATCATAACTGTATACACACTTCAGAAGTACTGTAGATCATCGGGTCATTTTTACCTACCCTTTTATGAGTACTGTGAATACTACTTTTGTCACATAATGTTTATCGCCTACTATATAGTAGGGAAGTATGCGATTTCAGATGCAGCCCTATATTTTTAAAAGCACACACCTTTATTTTTTAAAAATGGGTCGGTCATGAACGATTCGTTCATTTTGTGTTGACCGAGCATGCGCAACATCCTATGGAGAACAAAAGACTCAGAAGAATCACAGTCAGGGTTCTGTACTGGAAACAGAAATGATTAGTTCATCTATTGTCTTGAGTCTTCAGGTTCGGGTCCGAGTCTTTCGCTCTTCCCGTCAGTCCCATAGAGGGCTATGCTGTCATTACTGGAAAGAGAAATGATTAGTTCATCTCTCGAGTCTATCGTTCTTTTGTCACGTGACGTGATGTGATAGCGCTGGACACATAAATGAGTTAATAATTCTTGACTTTCTTATAAACAATCGCGTAGTCAGTTTTTTTAACAGTTACATGCTGCGGTTTTGGTCTCAAATTAAAGCTTTTTTATATCTTTCAATTTGCAATTTTTTAAATTTCTGTCGTCATGGTACTTTTCCATATGAATGTGGTACTAAAGAGTTGGTAATGCTTTAATTTAAACTTTATCTATGATGGGGAAAATCATTTTGATAAAGCTATATATATAGCCTAATAACAACATACAGTTAAGTCACTTACGTATGGAGTTAAAACCGAACGACTCGAGTCGAACCCGAGAGTATCCGGGACCGACTGCATAGCTCAGATTATGTGGCTGTCACGTGATGAACAAATGACTCGAACCCGAAGTCGATAGACTCGAGACGTGAACTAAACAGTTCTGTATCAGGTACTAAAGACCGCATAGCTCAGTTTATGAGGATATGTCACAGGATAAATGAACGGCTTAGATCGGGAGGTGAGGTGAACTAACACACTGCATGGCCTGAAGACCCAGAGAAATGAATTAATCATTTCTGTTTCTCATAATTCTTCCTTGCATTGCAATTTTTTTCTTATTTTAAATGTGATCAACATTTGATGTGTTTGGGGAATTTGGCTATTAACATGTAATATTTTAAATAAATTCTGCTGAAATGAATTAAATGAACGAAATGACGAGATCTGTTCATTTTGATGAACGAGATTCAAAGATCTGAGTCAGTCAAATGATTCAAACTTCCCACTGCTAATATTTTTGTTAAATCGCTTACTGAAATGTGTGCTACTGTCAAAATCTACTCAGAGATTTTTTGATTATGCATACCAACAAAAACCTTGTGAAAAGTTTACAGGATAATTAACAGTTTCCACGCTTCCTTTTTTACCAGGTCATGGCTTGAGTTGAAGGAGTCCACAGTTTCATATTTTCAGACAATTAGGCCAGGAACATAGGCAAGCACACAAACACAGCTGCGAGTGCGTGACCAACACATGTACTAGCGTTTGGTTATTTTAGCCTCTTATTAGCATTGTTTAATTGTAAACTGTGTTAAAGGATTAGTTCACTTTCAAAAAAATGTTTGCTGATAATTTACTCACCCCGATGTCATCCAAGATATCCATGTCTTTCTTTCTTCAGTCGAAAAGAAATTAAGGTTTTTGAGGAAAACATTCCAGGATTTTTCTACACAGAATGGACTTCACTGGCAACCAACTATTCCAATGTTCAAAGAAGGTTCAAATGTCCGTCTCAATGCAGCTTCAAAGTCTCTACACGATCCCAGTCGAGAAATAAGGGTCTATATACTTTTTAACCACAAATGCCCGTCTTGTACCATCTCTGAGATGTGCCACATATTGCGTCATCACGTTGGAAAGGTCACGCGTCACGTCATCTATCCAAGTTATTTGTCTGTGTACTCTGGTTCAAAAAGGAGGGAAGGGCGAAAAATTTCATCTCATTTTCTCCTCCAACTTCAAATTTCGTCCGACATCTTTGTTTTAATTTATTATTATTATTAATTTTATTTTTTTCATGACCTTTACAACATGATGCAATACGTGGCGCATCTCAGAGATGGAAAGACGGGCATTTGTGGTTAAAAAGTATTTTTTTTTTTTTTTTTTTTTTTTTTAGAAAATGACTGATCGTTTCACTAGATAAGACCCTTATTTCTCGACTGGGATCGTGTCGAGACTTTGAAGCTGCATTGAGACGGACATTTGAACCTTCTTTGAACATTGGTATAGTTGGTTGCCAGTGAAGTCCATTCTGTGTAGAAAAATCCTGGAATGTTTTCCTCAACAACCTTAATTTCTTTTCGACTGAAGAAAGAAAGACATGAATATCTTGGATGACATCGGGGTGAGTAAATTATCAGCAAACATTTTTTTGAAAGTGAACTAATCCTTTAACACAGTTTAGAACTGGATGCAAGTATGCATAAACTGTTCCTGGTCTTAGTCATCAAATTCTCTGTAAAATGACATTGGATCAGCATTAGAGGAGGGCTTCTTGTGGTCTTCTAGTGCAAGCCACAAAATATACTATTACTGCGCTCATAAACAGCTAATTTCACTCATATTAAAGCAAACCTGTCTAAACCACACTCTAAAGAGATTTAGCAAGGAGTCTCTCAGTGTTTTCACTACTTCTTCATTGTCTCTCTATTATCTACATGTATAATCTACTAAACATTTCCTCTGGGAACAAAGGGATCCATGCAGCTGGTCTTTAACTCACTGCTAATGTTCCCTGTTAAACGCAGGGTTTATTATACAATAAGCCGTTCTTCTATACCAGCTGTTGTCACTTTTTCTTCTGCGGTGGCCAGAAAGAGCTGCTGTCTTTCCACAGAACTCCAGTTTCACCGTACAAGAGCTTTGTGTGGTCTGCCGGAAGGCTACTATTGTTGTCAATGTTTATTATTAACACACACACACACGCAGACACATACTTTCCCATGTCTGTGAAGCATCGAGCTTCTACAGCTTTTAATGCACTTTACTGTCCATTAAAAGGGCTCATACTTTAATGTGCTTAAACGTTCAAACCACCTAATTTCTTAACAAAAGCCTCCAACTGCATTTGAACGCCGCATGTTAGGTATACAGTATCCTGAATATTATATAGAGTTCTGGTTAACACTTTATTTTAAGGTGTCCGTGTTACAGTGTAATTATATATTTAAGTACTGAGTAATATTAAGCAACTACATGTACTTACTCTAGGGTTAGGATTTGGTTGAGGGTTAGTTGCATGTAATTATGCATATGACAGATCTTACCGATCATGGTGGTTCCTCCAGCAAGAGCGGCCTTGGTGCCCTGGCTGAAATCATCCACGGTTGTCGTGCCCCTGAAGGGCATCTGTAAGTGGGTGTGGATGTCAATTCCTCCAGGAATCACCATCTTCCCATTGGCCTCAACGGTCTTCACCCCTCCTGGCACTATCAAGTTGTCACCAATTTGCCTTAAAGTTGACAGAACATGGTCATTTAGCTGAACTTTTTCATTACACTATGAATTAAATGTTATTGGATCGATGAAGGGATGACCATTTCTGAGTATGACTAATGCTTAGTGTTGAATAACTCATCTCAGATCATAAGAACAAATATTGAAGAAATGTATTAATTAATCACATTATCAATATGATATCATTTAAAATACTATGAATAACTCAAAATCTTTGGTCTGCTAAATAAAATTCATTGTGGTAGGAAGCCATTTTGTTGTCATGTGAAGTGACCCCTGTATATTTTGGATAATGGAAATGAATAGAATACTAAAAATATCAATATTTTTTTGACCAAGTTGTTCTAAACCTGGATGAATTTCTTTCTTCTGCTGACCACAGAAGATATTTTGAAGAAGGTTGGTAACCACACAGTTTCTGGTCCCCATTGTCTTCCATAGTATAGAAAATGTGGGTGAACTAACCCTTTAAAGGTGCATTGTGTAATATTTAGGAGGATCTGTTGACAGAAATGCAATATCATATACATAACTATGTTTTCAGTGGCGTATAAAGACCTTACATAATGAAACGTTATGTTTTTATTTCCTCAGAATGAGCATTTCTCTCTACACACACCGTGGGTCCGCTTACATCAGCATGTTTCTACAGTGGCCCTGAACGGACAAATGCGTTTCGTCACTATGTTGTTCTTCGTGATAAGAAGCTAGCTAAAGTCAGCGAATAAAACACTGACACAATGATGAACAAGTAACAATAATATTCGCAATAACATATCGTTTTACTAAATAATCAAGTAAACCTAATTTCTTAATTTATCTTTGCAAAGAAACCTCATGGTTTAACTGGCTACTCTCTGCTGTCTCAGACGACGACATCACTTCCTGTCGGCCACCGTAACTTCTGTTGAGTGCAATTCACAATCTCACCACTAGATGCTGCTAAAAATCACCCATGTACTATGTACACTGTATATATATACCCATGTACACTGTATCTTCAATAGGAAATCTGAGTTGATAGAAAGTCACTTCATAATGCTTAAATGGAACAAATTTTTTTTTTTACACCATTTTATTAAATATAAATGTTGAAAATGATATAAAAGTTCAAAAAGCTAAGAATTACATTAATGCAAACATTGTATTTCTTGAAACTTGGAACATGCGTTTAAAATAATTTTGGATATTTTCATCATCCTAATTTATTTGCGTTAGTGACAGCTATATGCAGTGAGGTCATAAGTTATCATATTAGCTACCCTGTCATATGTACTGTAGTGCTATAAAACAGCGATCTGCCCTGTGCTACTGGCATCCAGCACTATCACTGCGTCTCCTCTGAGATCTTCTGATCACTGTATGAGTAAGACCGGAGGAAGACTGACCGATCATTGACCCAGAGTGTTCAGCTGCTGACCCAATATGGCTGTATATGCGTGTGTGTGTGTGTGTGTGTGTGTGTGTGTGTGTGTGAATGCAGCTTACTTGATGACTCCATCCTCCATATAGATGTCTGCATAGAAGGACTGGTCATCGTTCACAACACGACCACCTTTAATCAGAAGCCTCTCGCTCTGAGGAAACATAAAACAGAAAAAGAGAGAGAAAGAGAAAGAGGATCAGTGTTGGGAAAAGTAATGTGCTACTATATTTCATTACTCCCTAAAAAAGTAACAAATTGTGTTACTTATGGAAAGTAATGAGTAACATTACTTTTTCTCATCTAGGCTGGGCTTTTGATTTTTTAATTACAAAAAAATATATATATTTGTCAAATTTAAAGGCCTTTTCATACCAAAAGAGGGCACCGCTCAAACAAACCCTTCAGCTGTGCTGCCGTTCTGGATTGAAGAAGAATAGGACGCAAGAGAAGAACATTCAACACTCTTGCTGCGTCCCAATTCGCCTACTTATATTACGCCCTAAAAGTATGTACTCTTTTTGTGAAGAAAAAGTACATTCTTTTAAATAAGTAGACAAGCTTCAGGACATACTATCACGTCATAAAACGCTTTTTCGCTTAGTTTCACGCATCCTGTCAACATAAACTAGCCTGTCAATCATCTTGTCGCAGTTAACATCCTCCACATTCAATTTAATAAAATTTCCTACCGTATCGGAGAGAAAAATAGCAGCGCGCTGATGTGCCAGTCGTGGGTCTCATATTTTTGCATAATGATGCATTTAAAAGTTAATGACCTCACCAGACGTATCTTTATAAAAGTTCACATTGTTGTTGCAGATTAAATATAACACGTATAACATTAAACATTTTTTATCAGGTTAAATGTTGATTATTAGTCACTCGAACCCCTTTAACAGTTGGTTGCACACATCCACCATGTTTGTAGTTTTTAACACTTTTTATTCGTGTTTGTAGTTCTGAACCGAGTCCTCCTCCAAAGCGCAATGGTTTGTGGGTAATATAAGTTGTTACAGATCCACACTTCGAAAATGTCTAAATAGTAGACCATCCGGGGACTTTTGGCATACTCTTTTCAACATACACTGCTTTAGGACACACTTATACTAATCTCACATACTATTTAGGATGGTTAGTATGCACATACTACGTCTGAAATTACATACTTCCCTACTATATACGTAGCAGGCAAAAAAAGGTGATTTTTTTCCCCCCAAATCCAGTTCAGAGGAAACTCTGATTCTAAAGATGTAATTGGTCATGTCAATCACAGTGCTGACTGCCTACACCAAACACTAATACCCTCCACCATAACCTTAACCAATGAAGAATTAGCTACGGGACGGGATTTCCACTCAACTGGTTTGGAGGGATATAAATCACGCAATTCACAGTACTCATAAAAGAGCAGGCACAAAACTCAGGCTACTACTTCCGGCGATAATCTGAAGTGTGAATATGATGGACACTTTACTATCCCAAATCGGACTCAGCCTCCAAATGTGATTAAAGATACTTTTAGTATCTAAAGTAATTTTTGCTTATTGGTATGGTTGAATTGGATCACCAAAGGTCAGCAGCAAAGACATTGGTTAAAAAAGTGAGATTAAATACATAAAGTATAGTTGTATTATTTAACATTTTTAATTATTGCAGGTTTGCGTAATATTTTGCATTTTCAAAATGTAATACTTTTTCAGACTTCTCTGTAGATTTTTCAGACCATATTTAACATCTGATGAATATAATTATCAGTCGTGTTCATATAGTCAAACGATCACTAAACTATTGGCGGCCTGCTTCCACCACCATGAAATTACTCAAATGAAACTCCTCACTTTCCATTCTGCTTCCAAACCCTGAAAGTTCCTCAGATATGTGAGCTGTGTCAGTAGCTGCATTTTCCATTACCCTTCAAATTGCGCAAATTGAAATTGCGAATTGAAAATACGGCCAATGGAAACACGTCAATTTCGCAAAAACTCCCAAATATCGCAAAAAGGTTTTCAACATTCACACACAAATTGGGTATGCCAATGAGGTCCATGACATGTAATAAAATAAAATTAATAAGAAGAATCAAAGACATATTGCATGAAAAAAACAATTTAGTAGGAACCCCGAAGCAACTTTAAATCATAGATTATTGAGCTCATATGGATCAGTGTATTGGTCTGTCTGGGGAATCATGAATCACAGCATTAGTGCTGTATCAGAGTCTCTGCTGGATGAAGGGCACAGACGTAAACTTACATTTCTAATGGAAAGAAAAGGCCTTAAAGTCCCCCTGTTGTGAAAATCCAGCTTTTAATGTTTATATGTCTATGTGGTGTTTTTAATATGCCTTAAGACAAACCATGTGTAAATTCATAAGTCGACACCATTGCTGAGTATTTCCTCCTTAAAACTGCAGTGAACCAAAGACAGTCTCAAAAACACGCTTTGAAATCGCTGGTGTTTCACAAACTACCTTGTAACCAATCAGATCAACGTGTGATCGTCAACCAGTGGATCTCTGAGCTGAGTGAGTGAGTGGAGGCGGGGCTCATTTGCATATTCATAGAACAGCGTATACTAAATGAGGCAAGGGTGTCGAGTTACATTCAAGATATTTTAAGGCATGAACACATTTTCGAGGAAAAAACATTTAAATATGTCATTTTGGTGATCAAAGATGAGTTTTAAGGGATACAATTATTGACTAAAGAGGGATTTATCATTATCAAAATTGATTTCTTCCATAGCTTGCTTTGTTCAAGCTAATTTAAAGTCCTTAAATCACTGCTGTATATAATTTAGTCCCATCTTGAGGTTTTCTGGGTTGCTGTGTTGTTCATAGCTCCATCCATCACTTCAACTTATGGTCAAATTCCCCAGAGTGACATTTTTCTGAGTAATCAGTTCATAAACAGGATGTCACTGCTGTCACTTCAGTACTCAAAAAAACGATGTAAGCTTGAACAGGGAACAGTCTGATCATTATTTTGACAAAGACAACTTGACAGGAACTATTTTGAGTCCAGAAACCATGACAGAGAACCAACAAGAATTTTGAAAGCACTACAAATCATGTTGAAGGGTGCCTTAATACTGTTCAGAGTGTAAGAATTGATAAATTAGGAAATTCCGGACAGTCTGTTTTGGGGGTGACCAGACCCTGAGAGGACAAAAGGACCTCTCTGGAGATTACCATTTGAACTGGCCCTCGTGCACCATTGAGACGAAAGTCTCACCTCCGAGTCATCCGAATCTACATCTCGTTCCCTCTCCCTTCACCCCCTCTCTCTCATGCTCCGATGATCACCTGATTTCACCCAAGAAAATGTATAGTTTAATGTGAATGATTATCACAGAGTATTTTCATGTTTGGTGTCGTTTAAAATGTCACAGTGCGACTGGTACAAATGTCTCATTTCAGAATAAGTAAAACACAAGGTAATAAGGTTTTAAGAGTTTATGGATAGTTGACTTACAAAGGAAGGTGGTCTCCCAAGACAAATGGTCACTCACCCCCAAGAGGTGCTACCTCTGAATGCAAATTTCTTTTGTTAGCACATGTTTCCATGTGAAAGAGGTCTGAGTCTGACTATTTAATGAAATGCAGCAGGGAGATCGAGGCCTTTTCTGCACTTCGGATCGGCCTGTGAGGCTGAGAGAGAGATCTCTTAGCCTCACGTATTTCTTAAAGTTGGGTTTGCATCTTCTCTCTATTCCAGAGCATTTGATGTTTTGTATCGATTATCTTTGAATTGATTATGAAATTGGCATGATACATTTACCTGACATAATAAATTGTTACATTTGATTTTTCTAACTGACTTTGATATTATTTTCATTGAAGAGTTAAACGGAATAGTCCAACATTCACTCATGATTAATGATCCACAGATATCATTAAAACCTTTTCATTTATGGAGTCAGATGAATTAACGAGTAAATACATATGATCAATGTATTACAAATTTAACCAATCAATACTTTGCATGAGTGAGGACAGACGTGATACCTTCCCCGTGTATTGGCGAACCGGCAATTGGACCAATATAGCGGGCCTTACAAGAGGCTCTGTTTACAGCTGGTATTAAGATGTGTTTTGGTCGATCGAATCACAAGTAGACGAGGGAGACACATTCCCGTTTACACCTGGTGTTTTAAAAACGTCTCTTTTGTCCACTTTCAACCTGATTTCTTCAAGGTGAGGGTCTATGAGCGGATAAATGTATGGACTTTTTCAGATCTTTTGATCTAATGGACGAATAAGCTCACGCAATTTACATATGAACGCGACTGGAGACGACGGAAAAACACACGGAGAGCATCAACTTTAGTTTCTGCTCTTATAGCCACAAGATCAGCCGAACGCTGTGAGTGTGTGTGTTAGAAATCAGGAATGGTGAGAGAACATTGTGCTTGGTACATTTTCTCTTCAAACCAAACTTGGGTCTTCAGTTGATAAAGTTTAAATCCAGTCTAGCTAGAGCTCTTCTCATAATGTGCATGCATTCGGTCAATAGACGGAGAGAAGACGGTCTTTTAGTGGCTGTTTGAACACATTCGATCACATGAGTGTTTACACTACGAAAGCAATCCGGTCGAATCTGTTTTCAACTCCCTCTGGAAGTGGTGAAAGTGGACGAGCTCAAAACGTTTTAGACCCGTTTACACCTGTATTTAGAGTCGTCCACTTGTGATCCGATCGACCAAAACACACATCTTAACACCAGGTGTGAACAGGGCCAGAGATCTGTATAGTGATCAAATTAAGCAATAAGGTACTCGAGGCTAGTGCTGTATCGTGGATAAGTCACGGCTGAAGGTTACTATTATTATAGTGACTTATTCACTATACATCACTAGCCTCGAGTACCTTATTGCTTTTATAAAACGGTTACCACACAATACAAATATTAATGCCAAAAAATATGTATCAATGCAACTTTCATGAAGTAAAATCACTAAAATCCTTCCTGCAAAAAATAGTCCCTGACCGTGAACAGCAACAGAAGTAACATTACTGCGCCATTAGATGTCGACTATGGCTGTGTTCACACTGCAGGGCTTAATGCTCAATTTTTTTTTTGAAAAAATTCGATTTTTTTGCAAGGCCGTTCACATTTCCAATTAAATGCGACCTAGTGATCTCCTGTTTGAACGTGAAATGACACAGAAGTGACCCGCATGCGCAGAAGAGTACTCAACGGTCAACGACGTCACTTGTTGTTTGTGGAAGTAGCTAAACATGATGTCAACAATGGAGCTCGTTTAGCGATATTAAAGTTATTTTCCCAACGTCTCACAGCAGCCAATCACAGCAGTGGGTGTTTACACTGAAGTTTCACAGTAGCCAATCACAGCAGTGGGCGTTTACACGGAAGTCTCACAGCAGCCAATCACAGAAGTGGGCGTTTACACTAAAGTCTCATTGCAGCCAATCACAGCAGTGGGCGTTTACACTGAAGTCTCACAGCAGCCAATCACAGCAGTGGGTGTTTACACTGAAGTTTCACAGTAGCCAATCACAGCAGTGGGCGTTTACACGGAAGTCTCACAGCAGCCAATCACAGAAGTGGGCATTTACACTAAAGTCTCATTGCAGCCAATCACAGCAGTGGGCGTTTACACGGAAATCTCACAGCAGCCAATCACAGAAGTGGGCGTTTACACAGAAATCTCACAGCAGCCAATCACAGAAGTGGGCGTTTACACTAAAGTCTCATTGCAGCCAATCACAGCAGTGGGCGTTCACTGAAGTCTCACAGCAGCCAATCACAGCAGTGGGCTTTTACACTGAAGTCTCACGGGAGCCAATCACAGCAGTGGGCGTTTACACGGAAGTCTCACTGCAGCCAATCACAGCAGTGGGCGTTTACACTGAAGTCTCACAGCAGCCAATCACAGAAGTGGGCGTTTACACTGAAGTTTCACAGCAGTGGGCGTTTACACTGAAGTCTCACAGCAGCCAATCACAGCAGTGGGCGTTTACACTGAAGTCTCACAGCAGCCAATCACAGCAGTGGGCGTTTACACGGAAGTCTCACAGCAGCCAATCACAGAAGTGGGCGTTTACACTGAAGTTTCACAGCAGCCAATCACAGCAGTGGCCGTTTACACTGAAGTCTCACAGCAGCCAATCACAGCAGTGGGCGTTTACACGGAAGTCTCACAGCAGCCAATCACAGAAGTGGGCGTTTACACTGAAGTTTCACAGCAGCCAATCACAGCAGTGGGCGTTCACACTGAAGTCTCACAGCAGCCGATCACAGCAGTGGGCGTTTACACGGAAGTCTCACAGCAGCCAATCACAGAAGTGGGCGTTTACACTGAAGTTTCACAGCAGCCAATCACAGCAGTGGCCGTTTACACTGAAGTCTCACAGCAGCCAATCACAGCAGTGGGCGTTTACACGGAAGTCTCACAGCAGCCAATCACAGAAGTGGGCGTTTACACTGAAGTTTCACAGCAGCCAATCACAGCAGTGGGCGTTCACACTGAAGTCTCACAGCAGCCGATCACAGCAGTGGGTGTTTACACTGAAGTCTCACAGCAGCCAATCACAGCAGTGGGTGTTTACACTAAAGTCTCACAGCAGCCAATCACAGCAGTGGGTGTTTACACTGAAGTCTCACAGCAGCCAATCACAGCAGTGGGTGTTTTCACTGAAGTTTCACAGCAGCCAATCACAGCAGTGGGCGTTTACACTGAAATCTCACTGCAGCCAATCACAGCAGTGGGGGTTTACACTGAAGTCTCACAGCAGCCAATCACAGCAGTGGGCATTTACACTGAAGTCTCACTGCAGCCAATCACAGCAGTGGGCGTTCACACTGAAGTCTCACTGCAGTCAATCACAGCAGTGGGCATTTACACTGAAGTCTCACTGCAGCCAATCACAGCAGTGGGCGTTCACACGCAAGTCTCACAGCAGCCGATCACAGCAGTGGGTGTTTACACTGAAGTCTCACAGCAGCCAATCACAGCAGTGGGTGTTTACACTAAAGTCTCACAGCAGCCAATCACAGCAGTGGGTGTTTACACTGAAGTCTCACAGCAGCCAATCACAGCAGTGGGTGTTTTCACTGAAGTTTCACAGCAGCCAATCACAGCAGTGGGCGTTTACACTGAAGTCTCACTGCAGCCAATCACAGCAGTGGGGGTTTACACTGAAGTCTCACTGCAGCCAATCACAGCAGTGGGCGTTTACACTGAAGTCTCACAGCAGCCAATCACAGCAGTGGGCGTTTACACTAAAGTCTCACAGCAGGCAATCACAGCAGTGGGTGTTTACACTGAAGTCTCACAGCAGCCAATCACAGCAGTGGGCGTTTACACTGAAGTTTCACAGCAGCCAATCAGAGCAGTGGGCGTTTACACTGAAGTCTCACTGCAGCCAATCACAGCAGTGGGCGTTTACACTGAAGTCTCACAGCAGCCAATAACAGCAGTGGGCGTTTACACTGAAGTCTCACAGCAGCCAATCACAGCAGTGGGCGTTTACACTGAAGTCTCACACAGACACGCCCCTTAAAACAGAGCATTCAAATCAGAGGCTAAAATCAGGGTAGGATAAAAGCCTTTTATTTCTAAATGATGACAATTTTTGCTGTAAAAATCATACTAACATTACAAGGGCACCCCAGGAAACATTATAAAATAATAAAATAATCCAGTTCATGGCCCCTTAAAAAGGGACAAGATATCGCAGCAGACATTCAAACTGATTTTTTATTATGAACATAGGACCTGAAGGAAAATGCTATAAATGCAGGTAATACACTCAAGCTCACTCGATCTCTCTCTTACAATACTCTACTCTACATGCTTCAATGAACAATATCAATGAGAGCATATGTTTACGTTGCTAAGAGTGGTTGCTAAGGGTGTTGTGTAGTGATACACAGAACCGTTGGGTGAAGCGCTCATAGCCTTGTTTTATAGTGTTTTGACCAATCAGAATCAAGGACTGGAACTAACCGTTTTATAATGCCACATAAACCAGCACTGAACTATTAATTCATCAAAGCTTAACCATAAGTAACCCAGTGACAGACTTCACTTTAATGCGAGGAATATTTCACAAATGCATCTTTTCTATGAAAGGCAACAACAAAGAGAAATCTAACATCATTCTTGGACAAGAACCTGAAGAATTACGGCAGGATGCTGACAAAGCAAAGATCTGAATGTGTGGAAAGTGTATTCGCTGTAAGGCACAGACAGTTCAACGAATGCCAGAGTCTAATCTGAGCCGCGCACACAAACAGGGCTGTCGTTTGTTATGTGCATTTGGGGAGCGAGGGAGAACGCCGAGCCAAAGGACATTAAGGCGTGGAGCATTAGCCATGCTTGTGCGGGATAACGGGCTGGGATTGAAGAAAACCTCTCTGAATGCATCCAGAGCTGAAGTCTTGTTGCTTGGTGACCTAAATATTTACCATACGCTCATGAGAGTTTCTGCTTTTCTGCCAAAATAGCAGTCAAATCACTGCAACTTACTCATCTAGATACATGACCAACCTTTATTACACTTCAACATGTCCACCCTGTCCTTTGACCAATCCTTTGTAATATGTACGTGGCCAGGCTCAAATCTATACTCTAAATTACTATATATAGTAATTTATACTATACACTATAATTTATACACACACACACACTATAAATATAGAGGCGAAGATTTTATAGCATGCGTCATTTTCACAAAAGGCTGACATTTAAATATCACATTTAATGCTAAAAAACTTTGGTTGTTTTGTGTTGACAGATATGATTATTAATAATATTAATATTCTGTACAATTTTAAGAACTGCCCTAACCACCCGCACGTAAAAGCTCCTTGGTTTAACACATAAGATTCTAGTTGGTGCACATAAAAAGTGTTTCCATCGGATCATCACATCTGGAATATTACTCTACCATGTTCTTTATTTCTTTTTATTTATTATTTATTTATTTATTTTGGGCATGTTCCATAGTAATATGGTATTCTTTTAATATGGTATGTAGCCTATACTAATATAGTAATCGCATATCTCCATAGTGTATTAAAAGTCGGCATGAACGGTGGTTGTGATAGTATTTTCTTCCCTATTGTGACTCATTTTGAGTGAAAGGGCTTCTCAAACAAGAATAAATGTAGGGCGGGGCTTGATTTAGATTTGTAGATCAGGAAATTATTGGATGGTTGTGGTTTGCTATTGGTCGATTTCATGTGAGTGACAGGTTGCCCCGCCCTCGGGCCAGTAAACTCGTCATCAGAGAAGAAAAGATGTTGCTGCAAGAGGGAGGTAAAGTTATTTTGATTAAAGATTAGGAGGCACATGAATTTAAAAAATGTGCACAGATAAATAATTTATAATAAATACTGCAATATTCCATTAAAAAATAAGAATTGTCCATTTTGATTTCGACAATTCTTATTTCGCAACTTCCATTTCATGCCTAAAGTCACCATGAAACGGAAGTCGCGATAGTCTTTTGAGATGTCTATCCAAGTGAAACGGCTTCTCAAACGGGGTGGGTAATATTGAATTATCAATACAAAGATTGATAAATCAAGAATTATGGTGCGTTCAAGTCCTCCTGGAAAGCTCGTATTTACGAGGTGGGAAGTCGTGTTTATGACGGCAGGTCACTTCCGTCGAAGTAAGATGGCGGTGCACTTTCTCTTAATTAACTACACAAAAATACAGCAAGGTTCTTAAACTCTAGTTCTAGAAAATAAAGAACAAAGAAATGTGCATCAGGTGTGCTTTGCTTTTTTATGTTTTTAATTCATTTGCAAACCTTATCGTTACATATTACATTGTTATATTTTAATGCCACCATATTTTGTGCAGGTAATTAACTTACTGCGTTGTAAATAGAAAATACGGACAATATCACTGCTAAATGCCTTTAAGTTTCGTGGTATTCCGCCATGTTGTTCACTGACACACCCCTGACTCGTTAAGATCGGGGGATTAAAGAAAATCCCGAGCTTCCCACTCGTATTTACGACATTGTGGTGGCGGTCATGTGCGTTGAACTCGTAAATTTACGATCTTTACGAGATGACTTGAATCCATTAATTGCATCTTCGTTTGATTTTGCTG
>NC_137138.1:33925466-34132966 GCF_949319135.1 Squalius cephalus
TTAAAAAAGAATTTAAAGTTTGGTCTTAGTTATTTGATGCTATAGACCTTATGCGCCAGAGAAACGAGGGCGCCGCCATCTTTAGAATATTGTCTTTGAGCTTTGTTTTTGCGGTCGCTCTGTATATTTCTATGGCGCTGCTGTCCAGGAGTAATTAGCTTTTGAAGTGGATTTACTTAATGTAAAGTTAACCAAAGTTATCATGAGGATGAGGATGTTTAAAGCAGATGACTTAACTAATGTCAGTCGACCGGGAAGATTTTAAAACGAGCCGTTCATTAATAAATACGCAATATCACTGTGAAAATACAGACCGGAAGTCAAAAGACAACAAGCGCCGCGCTGAAAAGGGGCGGGGCTACAGAAGGTCTATAAAAACGGGAGTGTGACGTCATGATTGACAGCTTCTCTACATGAAGTAGTCACTGAGGCGCCAACGGACATTTTTGGGGATTTTCGGGAGGAGATCGGAGCTTCAGCTTTAATTTCTATTTTTCCATAACTGTTTATTTCACACGACATCATGAGTTGTTCAGCAGTAAACCGTTTCTGCGGGAGTGAGGGCGGGACCTTGATATCGCGGATCCACTTTACACTTTATGCTTTACGGGTCCCAAATCTACGCAAGATGCCAGCGCCATATTGGGACTTTGGCGGCTTCACTTTTCCCCAGTGGAAGAGAGTGAAGGTGCGTCGTCCATCTTTTTTTCCAGTCTATGGTTCCATCACTCTGTGGCGAGCGGGAAAGCCCCGGGAAAAGCGTGTGTACTCACTGGTTTGTTCCATGATGCTGCGCAGAGGATTCTCCACCCGGGCCAACAGCCCTGCACACAGCTCCTCAAACTTGGCTCTGGAACAGAAGAGTCATCATGATATTATTAGACCTGGTATTTTAACAAAGTAACCTCTCATTTCCCCTTCACTGCTCAGTTTCTAATTTACTCTGCTGACATCGAGCGCCCGATTTAGCTCCTGGATTGCTAACCTGTTGAGTTTGCTGCTGACATCGATGTCATTCATGAAGCATTCGATGTTGAGCGGCAGGTCGGAGGAGTTGGCGCTCATGAGCTTCTTGAGTTTCTCGCACTCCTGGTAGAGTCGCACCAGAGCGCGGGGCTTCGATCGCACGTCCAGCTTGTACTTCTGAGCAAACTCCTCACAGAAGTATTTGACCAGCACCTCATCGAAGTCTTTACCTCCCAGCTCAGGGTCAAACGCAGAACCCAGAACCTGCATTAATCAGCCAATAAAGGGACAAACAAAACAATTAGAGATGTGCAACACTAAACACTTTAAAAACGGTTTCATAGCATTCACACAGCATGTGTACGTCAAAAACTGGACAGAATGCAGGGGTCTCTCAAGTCATTCATAATTATTTTGACTTGATGTCATCTTAAAGCTGCAGTCCGTAGTTTTTCCTCTCTGTCGCCATCTCTGTTTGAAATCTGCAATTGCAGTTATTCACGTAATTATCAACTTTACATGGGTTGTGTCTCGGCACGGCACAGCGCGGATGAATCCAGTGTTTTGAGGAGAATGTGCGGCTGTCAGTCGCCGCAGGTGTGCTGATACTTTTTGGAAGTATGACCAACATAAGAATTTTCACCGGAAAATGTCATCTGAACAAGTAAGTAACATCCTGTTCTGACCAACTAAGGGGAAAAAAGCATTGCAGTAAATCGCGCTGATTAAATCTAACGATCGCTTATCATATCACGTCAAATCGTGCAAATTAAACTTAGTTCTCAAATTGTTAATGTTAACACCATCAGCATTGCGTGACATTTAATGCCCATCCGATATTTATCCTTGTTTTCCCATGGGCCGGTTGCAGTCTCTTTTCCTCTGTAGCCACTCCGAAGTCCAAAGTCTTTTGCATTTTACAGCAGGTGAATCTCCAGTTGTCACTGGTGATTGTCGTTTGAACCTTTCTGGATCCGCCATCAAACTGATAAGTTTAATCATATCAAGTGCTGTGAGAAAAGCTATAAATCTCCAACATCCTCATGGCCTACTAGCCGAGACTCTTCTTTATGTGGTCAGATGTGACGCAATGACGCAAACACATGCTCGAATTTCCTGTGGAAATCCACCAGTACCACTGGAGTTAAAACATTATTACAAGCTTACCGTTTTGAATAGAGATGCACCGATTACAATTTTCTAGGCCGATTCCGATTTCCGATTTTTCATTGAGTTTGACCTGCCGATACCGATTTTAGCCGATTCCGAATATTTATATTATTTGAACAAATATTTATTTTCGACCTTTTCTTTAGCCCTTTCACGTGTAAGTTTATAATATTCTAACTGACACCCCCACCCCCCAAAGTGAGTTTTTAAGGCGAACTTTCCCTTTAATGTTTCCATGGCGACGCGTCACGCAATACACCGCAGCCACAATAATAAGACAGATGTGTCGCTTTTATTTCACTTTTCCTTTTTTATTCAAAATATTCACAAACTTGCTTACCATGTCATCAACTAGCCTATCTGATATTTCGATTCTCAAATACGTGTAAGTGAGCGTGTTTGGTCGTTTAAAAACCTTTATAAATAATCTTGATCTATAACATGAGATGGGCGCCGCAATGTTGTCCTGTCAGTCGGATTTACAGCACGTGAATTCATCAGTTTCTCCCGAAATAAATGCAAGAAAGTGGCCGGTGAACTGAGAAGAATAGAGTAAACTTTATAGTTACTTCCACTATGTTTGTCTGATATGAATAACACATGTCGGCAAATTATATTTGAATAGATTGTTATTGCTGCTTCCACAGACATCAGTGTGTATTTTACAAACTCCAAATGTATTGTTTTACTCGTGCTTATGTGTATTTAAATATCTGAAACCTAAAATAAACATTATGAGGTTGAAAACACTGCTTAGTTGTGATATATGACAGCGCTGAACGCGTCCGACTCTGGCTCAGCGCCAGCCAACGCGCGAAAGCACAGTTTGAATCTGGCAGTCGACGTCACTGAACATTATAAATGTGGCACCGTAACGTTACTCCAGGGCTCGAAATTAACTTTTTTACTTGGTAGCACTGGTGCTCCCAACTTCAAAAAGTTAGGAGCACCCACCAAAAATTAAGGAGCACCACAACTACAAATGATATATTAACAGATTTTATTTCATCCTGTGGCCAAGATTTGAAATTTGGTCTTCTGGCTCTATATCATCTCACCCCGATGATATTGGCACATGATCTGTCATTTGACATAAATTTAGTGAAGGCAAGCTCTTCTTTGGCGATTGTGTATGCGGTGTTATATTCATAGACAGTATGGTTATATTTGACGTATCCTGCCGATTAAAAGCCTTAATAATTGAACCTGATGAACCTGATTTGTTTGCCACACACCTGTCCCTGCATTTTTCACTTGGCACTCTATTGCTATTAATATGCAGTATTAATCTTTGTTAATCTTAGTTAATAAAAATACAGCTGTTCATTGTTCATTAATGTTACTTCACAGTGCATTAACTATGTTAACAAATAAAAAAAAAATTTTCAATAATGTAGGCTATTAGTAGCCCAAATGTTGAAATTAACATTAACAATGGTTAACAAATTAACAAAGTGCAGTTTATTAATAGTACGTTAACTGTTAACTAGAATTTAATAAGTGGAACATTATTGTAAAGTGTTACCGATTTGTTATACACCGATTCAGACGTCTCGTGAGTGTGTTGGACAGATCAGTTGTTTTAACCATTCATTAAAGTGAATCGGTTCAAATGAGTCATTAGTTCGCGAATCGGACGTGTCATTAGTGGACGTGTAGCATACGGCAAGTGTTGTGATTATCCCGGTAGTTTATTTTTTAGCACAATTCACACTCCACGGTAATTTAGGAGAAAAAAAAATCTCTGAATGCTCCACGTGAAACTTCGGTCTTCCGCCCTTTTTCTATCGTGTCAAATGATTTTGATTAATATGCGCGAGGGAGAGAGAGCAAGACAGCGCTCGTGTTGTTTGAAGACGTGAGAGTGCGCGCGCGCGGCCGGGGCTTTCTCTCGTCAAGCGCAGCAGTCACTCACGCACCGATCAAATAAGGCTTTGGCGGCCGCCAAAAAAAAATCAATGCAGGAAAAACCCCGGGATTGGTTATATAACGTTGGATAGAATGACGGTCCGGCCATCGCGTATCAGCGCACATAAGGTACACACTGTGAAGTAATTTGCAAACGTTTTTTAGAGAAATGAAAACAGGTCGCACCACAACCATTATTTGCACTCGCACAAATGCTCCCAAATATATTTTTAGGTCGCACAGATTAAATTTCAGGAGCATATGCGACCAAAATAGTCGCAATTTCGAGCCTTGTACTCTCAGGGGTACAGAAATAAAAATCCCATATATGAGACCGAACCGCTCAAAGGGTTAATAATGCGGCGCCTGACTGCATTTGACCGGCATAAAATCGGCATATGTCAGACTGACCGGCCGGTCGCCGGTCATGGCCGATCACGTGAAAATCGGCCAATTCCGGTCACCAGCCGATCAATCGGTGCATCTCTAGTTTTGAATCGAGCTACGGCAAGCAGAGAGTTTTGAACACTGGCAGGTGATGTACTTGTTCAAACATTTATTTTGGATAATTGAACTAAAAAAAAAGTTACGGACTGCAGCTTTAAAAATGCAATAGTCATGGCACTGCAGACAAAATACAGCAAGACATTAGAGCTGCACGATTAATCGTTAAAAGATCATCATCTCGTTCCTAAAAGAAAGCGATCCGCCTTTTGACAAGTACGTAAAATCAACTTTTAAAAGTAACTTGACACTTTAAATAACGATTGTATTGATTACTTTTTTTAAAAATTCACTCAGTTGAAACATTTTAAATGGACTTATTTTGTTAGCTGTCTGTTCATGATCTCTGTTTGAAAAAAAAAAAAAAAAAAGTGATTCTCAGCTCATTCAGAATCGTGCAGCTCTACAAGACATGCCTGTGTAAACTGGCTAACGATCTGGAGTCACATAATACTTCTTTTTGAAACATATTGCCAAGTTTGTTACAAAACCAGTGCTTTAACGGCTGTAGAAACAGTGTTTTTTTAAAAAGAAAAGACTCAAAGAGAAGCATGTTGAACGTCCAACAATTACTTTTACACACATTAAAAATTGGCATTCACATTTATTCAAATGAACTGAGTGCAGAGCGAGCGCGTTTACATGCACGTTCCTAACCTGATGATGCTTAATAAGCCGACGTGTGTGGTCATGTAAACGCGTTAAATCAGTTTCCTTAATCGCCATAAAAGCTTAAGCATAAACCGATTTACAGTTTGATTTTTACCCATTACCCCGATTTCTCTTGACATGTAAACATATTAACATGCGTTCTGTCAGCTTATTGAAGTGATTAGGGTGGTCCTTATTTTTAAAGTCTCCAATTTGTCATGCTCTTAATCCTTCAAATTGTTCCTTTATATAAGAAAATACAGCATGCCATTTTTTATGGCAGTAACATAATAATTACTGGTAGCTCAATAGCTTTAAACTTTCTGAGATTTTGATGATTTTCGTAAAAACAGATCATTTGATTTGGTATTGTACCTGGCTAGTAAAATTCCCAAAAAATCTACATAAAAGCATCTAATGCACCATATATTCCTAAATATGTATTTTAGATACATATCTCAGTTTACTTACTGTAGAAACTAAATCCAAATTAATCCATCCATGACCCGGTTTAGCAGATTTACCTTTCCTGGTGGAATCAATACATATTTCTATTGATGATCATCTTGGTTATTGTTTGGGTTTAGAGCACATTTCTTGGTTTAAAAAATTACATTACGTTCCTTGAAATTGACCCGGAACTTTGGCCGAATCAAGCAGATTATCAGGAGGCACAGGCAACCATGCAATGAAAGTAGTCAATGATCACGCCAAGAGAGAGGAGTGGCTCTGATTCAAGAATACAGTGGCTATCTCACACACTCTGAAGAACAACTGCAGTTTCTCCTTCATGTGGTGGAAGATCACCGACGGATCTATCCAGACTGCAAAAAGTCAACACTGGCTGCTGAGCATCAGAAATGAGGGATTGTTGAAAACTTTGCGCTTTTTTGAGATTGTTGTCATTGTCACGTCAGTGTTGCTCTGATTTCAATAAAATGTAGTTCATTTGCAGCAACTTTTAATATTACTTGCATATCACAATAACGCCGCACAGCTTAACATAGGCAATCTTCCACATGATTGAGCTACCTCTAGATATCATTTTTTTGTCAACATTTTTTTATATTTCTAATTTTGAAGTTAAAAGGAACAGTTTAAAAGGTTAAGACACTAGGACCACCCTAGAAGTGATGCGTGACGGAAAAGCGTCCTTACACGGCAGATTTCAGCGCGTCCAGCCACACAGCGAGTGTCTCACGGTATGGGAGGAAAAAAACATCCCAAACTTGGGGAATATTAAATGTATTCTCAGCTCGTGCAGTTGAAGAACACGAGAGGAGAATGAGTGCGCAAGATTCCCGCTGACATTTTGAAATACTCTGGGGCTTTTAATGCTTTATTTAACATCACAACTCACATAATAAACAGAGTGAAATACATGATGAAAGCTTGTGTTGACGTCACTACCAGGCAATAACCTGTTTAATACAGCTAGTAAACGTGGGTACTTGCATTGCCAGGTTATTAATTTGCATGTAAAGCAGTAACTCGGGTCATTTCAATCAACTGATTTCTGGTAGTTTTCAGCGCATTGGCGTGAATGTAAATGTGTTTTAATCGAACCAAACCTGCCAATAGTGAACACACCCTTAGTTGAAGATAAGATAACCATGCTGTGATCAGTTAAGAATTAACACTAACATGTGTATTAGGGCTGCACGATATTGAAGAAAAGTGCGATATGCGATAACTCATTAAATAATGCGATATTTGATATGCGATGCGATAATGCTTTAAGTGTGTAAAATAAACTTAAATTATCTTTAAAATATAAAATTATATAACCAACATACTTGTTTCACATTCTTTTTGCTGCAGTGTTTTACTGTATATAAATAATAATAATAAAACTGTGTATATATATATATATATATATATTAGGGCTGTCAAACGATTAATTGCGATTAATCGCATCCAAAATAAAAGTTTGTGTTTACATAATATATGTGTGTGTACTGTGTATGGAGTATAATTATTTTCTATATATAAATTCACACACATGCATATATATTTAAGAAAAATGTGTTATTTATATATAAAATATTTATATATAATATAAATTATATATAATATAAATATATATACACAGTATATACATGCAAATATTTCTTAAATATATACATGCATGTGTGTGTATTTATATATAGAAAATAAATATACACCGTACACACACATATATTATGTAAAAACAAACTTTTATTTTGGATGCGATTAATCGCGATTAATCATTTGACAGCCCTAATATATATATATATATATATATATATATATATATATATATATATATATATATATATATATATATATATATATATATATATATATATATATGAATTGTTATTTTAAGTGTTTTTTAAGTGTTAATCAGTGTAAACCTCGGGGTTCAGGGTTTCAGGTTATCCTACATTAGGGTTATTTAACAACAGAAACTCAATAATCAAATGTAAAAATAAAACACTGCTTAATTTTCACTGTATGAATTAAATGTATACTGATTCTTATTAAAGCTACAAAAGTTATTCAGCCAAGAGCAGCGAGTGATTTCCTCTGTCTTTTATTCATGACCCCAGTTATTGCAAGCTGTTGCGATACGCATATCACGATATACACATTTGCGATATTTCAATAATTTCGATATATTGTGCAGCCATAATGTGTATTATAAATTATGTGGGCAAAAAAACAAAACAAAAAAACAACGTACCTTCAACTTCCCCTTGTTAAAGGCACACGCAGAGACCTGGTAACTAGCATGACCAACATCCACAAACACCACAGTCCTGGGCTTTTCCTCAGGAGCAGGCAGGTCCTGTTTGTAGATCCCATATGCCAGAGCAACTATGATGACAGGAACACATGCAATATAAGTACTATAATAACAACATGAACGCAGTAATAAACTGTTAGAACGAACAGTACTTTTTTCCTAGACTCTCATTACTGTCACTCTTGACGATTCACCTAAAATGACAATTTTGACAATGACAATTCACCCTTGCTTGTGTTGTACCGACTAGGCTGAGGACAATCACAGTTCGCTCTCATCATTTAAGTGTTTTGAATGTAAAGAAGACGAAGCATTCGAGAGCTACAGTGGAGGGCAAGACTTATTTGGGTCTGTTCCTTAAACGAAACTATTACACACCAAATTCCCAGACTTCTGAAGCCGTATGAGGATGAGGAAACACTTAAATGTGCTTATTTATTTTAACCTTTTGGGGGCCTGTCAATAGCTATGTTCCCATCCACTTATTTTAATGCGCATTTTGGGATATCGCATAAAAAAAACTGCTGGATGGAAACGCCAAGATGCGTATAAAAACAAAAATTATGCATAAAAAAAAACTTGTATGCTCATTTGGGTCAGATCATTTTTTTTATCTGATAACAAAACATGAGCATAAAGTTACCGCATAAATTCCTCTATGCGCATCAAAAAACACGTTCTGAGACTTTATTATATACAAAGTTATCATATTCAGAGGCTTCTCCTACTTTTCTTAGTGATATTTAGCGCTAGTTTATCAGGAATTGATGTTTTGTTCTCTTCGACTCACTGCTTTATTCGCAAATGTTTTATGCAATATTCCAATTTTGCTCATAAGTAAAATTTTCGCAGCTTTGGAAGGAAACACAGCTAATGTACCATCCATTATGTAGGTCAGGCGTAATCGGAGGGGGAGTAAACAATGACAGGCGGCTCATTTTGGGGTGAACTGAATCCATCACGAGTACTTTACCTGCTGTTGTGTCGTTCATGAGTCTGAGACAGTTAAGGCCTGCGATCTGTGCAGCATCAATGACTGATCTTCTCTCGGCATCAGTAAAGAAGCTGGGGACCTGTGTAAGGGCATGGGAAAAACATTCACATTCATTACACAGACACGTAAAACAATTCAATATCCTGAAAATAACATGAGAAGTGTTACTGGGGCGAGAGTTTGAGGAACTAAGAATGGATCAGAGCAAGAATCAGAAAAACTGACTCAACTTACAGTCAAATCAGAGGCTAAAATCACCCATGTGAGGTGAAGTGACGTTTGCCATAAGAGTTTCAAAATCTGCCAATAGTACAGCAGTTTCAGTAAACCTCCAGTAAACCCAGTTTGCACACTTTCACCGTGGTTAGGTCACACTTTGGGTATTTTGGGTCCAACTGCAATCGTGCACATACAGTATATTAGGGCCGCACGTTGCATTCGGAGATCGACTACTTTTGACTGACAAAATTCCAGCCACCGGAACACTAACTGATAAAGTGAGTCGTACAAAACCTTTCTTTTTAGTAAACTCTGTGAACACAAACAATGTTCTCAATGCTGGAGTTCATGTGTAGAGCCGCTGGTGATACTTCCAGCACAGTTTCATGTTGTGTCGAGCCTTCTTAGTGTTTTAAAAATAGAGATTTTTGATGCTATCATAGTCGTGCCCCATTCACAAGGCAATTTGACCGAAAACGAAAATACGGTCAAACTTAAAAGTGGCGTTTCCATTCTAATTATGCTTTTAAACGAAAGTTTGACTCGGGTAGATTCACAAAAAGACCCTAGGTTGCATTTTGGCGAGAGTTACGCTTTAATAAACTCAAAGGTTGCTGAAGAATGCAACTAAACATGGAATTAGTTTCCATTGTTATGCTGATGACACTCAAATCTATATTTCATCACGGCCAGATGAAAACGCTAAATTATCCAAATTGACAGAGTGTGTTAAAGATATAAAAGATTGGATGACGCGCAATTTTCTTTTATTAAATCCAGACAAGACAGAGGTACTAATCATCGGTTCAAAAAACCGCCCACAAAACCTCTCACAATACAACTTTAACATAGTAGGATGTCCTGTTACTTCATCCTCTACAGTAAAAGACTAGACTGCAACCTGTCTTTTGAAAATCATATTTCATATGTTACAAGAACAGCCTTTTTCCACCTTAGAAACATTGCTAAGCTACGTAATATGCTATCAGTTTCTGACGTAGAAAAGTTAGTTCATGCATTCATGACCTCGAGACTAGATTACTGTAATGCTTTATTAGCTGGTTGTCCTGCATCCTCAATAAACAAGCTACAGTTAGTCCAAAATGCCGCCGCTAGAGTTCTAACTAGATCAAGAAAATATGATCATATAACACCAATCATCACTACATTGGTTACCTATAAAGTCCTGTGTTAATTATAAGGTATTGCTACTGACTTATAAAGCCCTAAACGGCTTAGCTCCAGTCTATTTAACCGATCTTCTATCGCCCTATAATCCATCGCGCTCTTTAAGATCACTAAATTCGAGGCTTTTGGTGTTTTACCTAGGATATCCAGATCCACCAAAGGAGGATTTTCACATTTAGCTCCAAAACTGTGGAATGGCCTTCCTGATACTGTTCGTTGCTCAGACTCGCTCTCCCAGTTTAAAACTAGATTAAAGACGCATCTCTTCAGCCAGGCATTCATATAATACTTTTAATCTTACAGTTAAATCCGGTCTCTAGTTCATAAACGCCAGAGGAGAACTGGCCCCCGACTGAGCCTGGGTTCTCCCAAGGTTTTTTTTTCTCCATTAGGTCACCTGATGGAGTTTTTCGGTTCCTTGCCACTGTTGCCTTTGGCTTGCTCAGTTGGGGATATTTGGGGATATTTAATTTAATTAATCAATCAACGATGCTATTGATCAGCATTACCAAACGTGGACGTTCCACTAGAAACAAACATTGATGTATTGTTTTAATTTAATACTGTGAAGCTGCTTTGATACAACCTATGTTGTGAAAAGCGCTATATAAATAAACTTGACTTGACTTGAACTTTTTATTACAATAGTGTATACAGTTAAAATGATATGACAGTCCCAATCACAGCTTTTAATGCTTTGCATTGCTGTTTGACCGGGAAACTGAAGAACTCTTCTAGCAGGTTGTTTAAATGAACGAAACGCATCCTATGTGAGATTAATCAGATATTTACATTACATAAACTTAATATTACGACTTATATCTGCACAAAATGACGTGAATGCACAAGCGAACTTGACTGTGCTGGTCAGAACGTGTAATCCCTGTTCTGGACGCGCTATTCCCACAACAACGCGCTGAAATATGGCAACTAAACCCAGAGAATTCACAACGTTTTATTACGATAGTGTTCTCACTATAACGCCATGTATACGACAGTCCCAATTATAGTCATTAATGTGCATTGCTGTTTGAGCTGCGCACGCTGAAGATAAAGATGATCACCGGTACAATGAAGCGCTTTACTGTATCGTTCATTAACTCAACCAAACACATCCTATATTAGATTAATCACACAAAATAAACATATTACAACTTAGAATGGCACAAAATGCTGTGAATGCTCAAGCGAACTTGACTGTGCTTGTCATGAAGGCTTAACTCCATAGACGCGCTCGTTGCGCTGAAACACCGCCGAACAACAATTCACAACATTATTTTACAGGCGTGTTCTTTTATAATGTTATGAAGCCTACAGTATGTGACAGATTTGTGCGGCACATGTTGCACTGTATCTTCCTTTTCAAAGTGATTCCAATCATTCAAATCCATCATGGCGAACAGCGCACATCTCTCAACTAAAGTGTATAATCTATTATCTATCGGCTTTGATATATCGGCCTAATTTTCTTATCGGATCGATAACGATAACATCAAAAAAGACCATTTATCGGCCGATATCGATATGTGGTCGATATATCATGCATCCCTAATCAGTAGTAAACGCTGCTCCATCTGAAAGCACTGAGTTTGAGTCGAGCATTTGAAAAAGCAACACTCCTCAAACATCTTTCCAAACATGAGAAGCATTTAATAACCTCTTGTCCAACAACAGACAACATTTAATAACATGCTTTTACTCCAAACTCACTTCATAATGACAGTTGAGCTCATCCTTCTGGGAGATGATGTGCTTCTTACACAGAATAAGGCAGTCGTGTGTTTATTAGTCATGTTTAATCAAAGCGTTTCAATCTTCTGTTTATTTATATAGGGATTTCCTGGAACGATGCGTGTTATCTACTTCTGCGGCGGGGCATAGCGTGTGTGTGAGACTCTGGTGTTCAGATGGATATGTGGCGCGCGTGTGTGTGTGTGTGTGTGTGTGTGTGTGTGTGCAGGGGTGATGGTAGAAAAAAATCCTGAGTCTGAACTTTTTTCCCTGGGAGATAAGCGGGCCCCTAAGCCAAGATATATGCCCTGATCAACATAATTGTCAAGCGTGATCCAGGGGTGTGCTCCCCTAGGAGAACATTTTAATAAATAGTCCCTTAAATGATAGATACTGGTGACTTTTGTGGATATAAATGGACATCATTCAGACATGAGATGAACAAACCCAATACAAGCCTATATTACAGTAGCAGGTTTCAGTAAGTCAAATTTAAGACCTTTTTAAGGCATTTTAAGACCATAAAGATTGAAATTTAAGACCTATATGACGTATTGCCAAAAAATATTCAAATCAAAGAATTCATTTTATTTCAATGAATTCAGTAATTGAAAAAGCATTAATTTAATTTACAGATAAAGCAATCACATTAGTAACCTTCCACACCCAACAACGTGTGAACAGAGAAAAGAACAGAATCAGATATAATTTTTTTTATAGAAAATTGTACTTTGCATATTATACTGTAAAAAACACATAATTAGTTGATTTTAGTTGATCATAACAAGATATGAAATGGCATGAACATTTCATTTCATGATTATAGTGACAAAAATGATCACAGTTATCACAGAATCCTGTTCAAAAAGTACTAATACTACACAATGAAATCAGTTCACCAAGTTTTATGTCGAAAACCAGCAAATAACAAATAAAGCATCAATATGCACTTTTTGTTTACATAAACATTAAAATAATACCATTAAAAATGATAGCCAGATTTTAAAAGTGTCTTGCTATTCCTTATATACTAACATGTACAAGTTCAAATAAAGTTTTGACAAAAAACTTTACAAAAAGATAAACCTCACATATTTCAGACTTTAAATGATTTTTATAAAAAGAATGAGTCAAAAAAAGATAAATTACTGACAATTACAATGCACTTTAGCTTATCTTTTATTATTAATAGTAAAATTAGGTCCAATTCTCCCGTGGCGTCTGTCGTTGCTATGCAACCATGCACTGCGCTCTCCACAACGACAAAAAAAGTTTTAGTGGCTAATGGATTTCCACCACCGAAAAATGCCTGGAAAAAAACGAGCGCGTCGCTTCAATTATGAGCGCGCTTACCTCGCGCCTACATTTGAATGACCTTGAGCGCGCAAAAGACGCGATATGTGAACGGCCTGTTGGTGAGCTACCTCAAATCAGGCCACGAGCTACTGGAGCTCGCTAGCGACGTGTTGGAGACCCCTGCTCTAAAGCTCTGTGAGGTGTGTTGAATTGCTCGGACAGCTGCTTGATGACTAGGGTCTAATACTCGTGTCGTGGCAGCACTTTTTTCCCGCTAGTTCCATATAATATTTTCCTTGCGCAGAAAGTGCAGAAACATGCTCCTGGTTGCCGGAGTTTTTGACACCAGCTTCCAAAGGGCTTTTCGTCTCTACCCACCTCCTCTATCCAAGACCATTTATTCTTTATGCCTTTATTGACAAGTTTGGTGTCTTCCCCTGGCTTCATAAAGTTGCACTCCATGACTTTGGCTACGTTTCGCGCTGCCAGTGTGGGAAACACATTCGTAGTGTATGGGAAACACAAAACAAATTCGCACATGGAGTGACTGCTGACTCAATCTGATTGGCCAAAACCCAAGACCAGCCCCTACCCTATTATCGATTGGCTGAAGTAGGCTTACTGGTGTGGTTTAGTGAAAGCGCCTCTCAGATCACGCGAACGCGAACCTGTTGTTTTTTTTTGTTTTTTTTCGCAGACACGTCTGTACACGCCGGAGTGCTATCAGGCCTGTGTGTGTGTGTGTGTGTGTGAGAGACGCCCTCTGGTGTTCAGATAGAGCAGCATTTACTGCTGATCACAGAGCTGTGCTTCACTGACAAGCTGCGCATAAAATAAATCGCAGCCTTTGCCAAATCGCGTGCGGTTTCAGTGTGATTAATTGTGCAGTCCTATTCTGTATAGGGTTATACCAATGGAAACGGACAGTAGCAGTACAGTGAGCACAATAAGCGATTATGCTATTCCAGTGTACTATATTTTAGGTATATTTAGAAATAGGCATGTAAAAGAGAATATACGTACAGAGATGACACAGTCTGCCACAGGTTTTTTGAGTGCAGCTTCAGCGGTCTCCTTCAGCTTGGCCAGCAGCATGGCAGTGACCTGTTCAATGCCGAACACCTTCTCCTCCTCCATATACATGACCTGTGGAGACGGACAGCATGAAGCACTGTCACACAGCGACATCTAAAGCAGCTTTTAAAACATACTTTACCATTACAGCTTAATTAGGGATGCACCGATATGAAAATTTTGGCCGATACCGATAACCGATATATTGGCCGATAAATCTAAAAAATGTATATACTTTTGAGAGCCTGATTACAAAAACAAAAGTCTCACCATTAAAATCCATGTCCCAAACATATAATTATAATGATGTTCTCATTATAATTTTATGTAGCTTATATGACAGACATAATGAGTTGAATGTACCTATTTTCCTTTTTTGAAGTGATTACAAACATATTTCAAGCAATTCAAAGCCATCATGTTGAACAGTGCGCATCTGAAGTGTCTCAGCTGAAGGAAATAATCCATTATTTATCGGCTTCAATATATGAGCCAAATTTTCTTATCAGGCCGATAACGATAACATTAAAACTGAACATATATGGGCCGATATCATTAGTCTTTATTAGTCTTACCTTAATACCGGTGGTTCCCGTCGGCATCTGAGCGAGATCAAAGACCAGGCCGGACTTTGCCGTCTGGATATAAGGGTCACTGAACGCCCTGCCATGGAATCGCTTAAAACCCTGCACAGTGTTCTTGCAGTTTGTGACCACCTTGTTTGTGAGAGCAGAAATTATAATTACAACTACCATCCATCCATCCATCCATGCAATGTGTTATCCTGCTTATTCAAACTAAACAAATGTGTACCTGGCTTTTGGCGGCTGCCCCAATCGAACGATTCCGAGGACCGAACGATACAAATGACCTGAAAAAAAGAGCACATCATTAGATATTACACTAACAATTACTATGCTAACATTTTTTCTTCGAAATATTTAATATTTGTCTCTTTGAAATGACTTGCAGGGGCATTTTTTAAACCTTATAAAATGTGGCATCTTTTATGTCAAATTCATACATTTATATTTATAAATTGAGTTAGAATAATAAGACACAATCAGGAAGAATAAGTTGAAATCAGTATCAACAAAAATCATCTTTGCACTGCGGAGGCGGCATGGAAGAACAAAACATTTCCAGAATGTTTAATGAGGCTCAAAAGTGGCATGAATGCTGAGATTAATGTTTTAAAAAGAAGGTTTTGAATATAGAAATATTAAATTATTTAAATAACTGAAATTATACTTTTAAAAATTAAACTAAAACAGCCAGTAGGGGGCGGCAAGTCACTGAATCATTAATTCAATCGATTCATTAAACGGCTGATTCATTCAGTAACAAAGCAAGCGACTGTCTTTATGAATGGGTCATTGAATCATTGACTCACTAGATTCGTTTGAAAATGCAGTTCACATGAGCACCACGACACATGCGAACCGGCCAATAATGAGCCTGAGCATTGCACTGTTTACACTACGTCAAAAGCATTTGAGAATGAGGTGGAGGAGAAGAGATTGTGGAATAAAGTAATTTTTTTGTTTTGTTTTTTTTGCACACAAAAAGTATTCTCTTCATAACATTAAGGTTGAACCACTGTAGTCACATGGACTATTTTCACGATGTCTTTACTACCTTTCTGGGCCTTGAAAGTTGCAATAACGTTGCAGTCTATGGCTGGTTCAGAAATCTCTCAGATTTCATCAAAAATATCTTCATTTGTGTTCTGAAGATGAACGAAAGTCTTACGGGTTTGGAACGACATGAGGGTGAGTAATTAATGACAGAATTTTCATTTTTGGGTGAACTAACCCTTTAATGCAGATCCATGCATTATTAATTTGTAGATTTGAAACATAGACAACAAAACAGCATTTGATACAGTCCACAACCATACTTGATTCACATCATTGTAAAATAATTAATTTATTGATTAGATACTGCATTAGTAGAGAAAGAACATGTTTGCCACGGTAACATTAGTAGTACCTCAAGTCAAGAGGTTAAAACAGTGAGAAAAAAAAAAAAAAAAAAAAAAAAAAAGATTCACACAAGCCTGACCCGAATGTTTAATGTCACGAATCACGATTGTTAGGCTATTTGTTTCCGTCTATTTGCATTAGGTTATATCCAGCTGGTCGCTTTAATGCATTTTTCAGCAAAACGTTTGTCTTTCTGTGGCATTAATATAGCCTGTCTTTTTAAATGAAATTTACAATATTAATCACTATATGAATATAGAGATTAATATTGTAAATTTCATTTAAAAAGACAGTACATTTTGTAGTGTGAAGTTCAATAAAGTTCATCACTATTTTATGTGTTATGTTTGTTTTCATTTAGTATCCAGTTTAAAAACTATTGGTTGAATATCGGTTCAACCAAGTTATCGTTATCGGTAAAATCCACTATCGGTCGACAGTGTGGATTTTTGAGCGCATTTAATCGTTTTAAGTAAAGTAAAAGATATTCTTTATGTGGAATGGAGACACCCCAATTGACTCTCAGTGGAGAAAAAAATATTTATTTTACGCTCTAGTTTCTACTTTATATCCCGCAATTCTGACTTTACAACTCGCAAATACGACTTTATATCAGAGAAAAAAAATTATTCAGGAAAAAAATTTTTTTTATTGTTTTATTCTGTGGCAGAACCAATTCCTTGAGAAATGTATAATAAATAGTTATGTAGTCTGAAATAATAAGGAAAGAATGACAGTTTTTTCCGCGCGGTCTTCAACGTGCTAGAATGTTCCTGCGGGCGTGACGTCACAGCAGCAGCGCGAGCCACGCTGTAGCATCTCCAGCTAACAGACCCGTTCATCACTACACTCTCTCATCTAATACAGTCATTTATACTCGAAAGACTTCGGTATCATCCTAGTCTGACATACAGAATAGATCGTCACAATATTAACTGTCATTATCAAGCCAAAGAGCATGTGGTTTACTCGTTTTCCATTCTTTAGATCTAATGAAATGACATAATGAAAGAAACATGCTCCGTTCACGTTCCACGCTTCTTAATCTGGCTGTCATCGCGTGAATGGGGTGTGACATGTCAAAGAGAAATACACGCAGTGTCTTAACACAGTGTATAGTGAGTATAAGCAGAATAAAAGCTTGACTTACGGTGTGCATCGGTCGCTGTACTCGTTTGCAACGGTTTCTATTCCACCGGCGCGAGCGACAGCAACATAACAGCTCTGAAAGCCCACGTCAAATCCCACAACTGACATCTTCACTGGAAATCACGAGCACAGCCCAGCTAAAACACTCAATACCAGCAAGAAGTGTCCTCTTAAAACATATATATATAACAGTCACGGAGAGGTTTAATTCATAAAACTCAGGTTTAACGCGATTTTCATAGTTCTCTAGTGTCCATTGACTGACTTGATGCAGACCGGCTGACTGCTGAATGTAATGGGTAAGCCAGAGTTCACGCCGAAGTTTTATCGCGAGACTTTGAGTTCTAGATGGCTCTGGAGCTTTCCTTGTATGACGTGACCATGACGACAAATCCAACCAATCGATGGATAGATAGAGCGATAGATATATCTAATAATATATATAACAATTGTAAAATTATAATATATAATAATAATAATAATAATAATAATAATAATAATTATTATTATTATTATTATTATTATTTTATATATACAGTACCAGTCAAAAGTTTGGAAACACTACTATTTTTAATGCTTTTGAAAAAAAGTCTCTTATGCTCATCAAGCCTGCAGTTAAAAAAAAAAAAAAAAAAAAAAAAACACTAATATTATGAAATATTATTACAATTTAAAATAATGGTTCTCTTTTTTAATATACTTTAAAATGTAATTTATTTTTGTGATGCAAAGCTGAATTTTCATCAGCCAGTACTCCAGTCTTTGGTGTCTTATGATCCTTCAGAAATCATTCTAATATGATAATTTGATACTCAGTTATTATCAATGATGGAAACAGTTGTGCTGTTTAATATATTTTTTTGGAATACTTTTTTCAGGATTCATTGATGAGTAAAACGTTAACAGCATTTATTCATAAAAACAGCATTTATTCAAAATAAAAACATTTCTAACAATATAAATCGTTACCATCACCTTTTATCAATTTAACGCATCCTTGTTGAATTAAAGTAATTTCTTTAAAAAAAAATAGTTATTGTTCCCAAACTTTTGAACGGTAGTGTATATTGTTACAAAAGATTTCTATTCTAAATAAATACAGTTCTTTTTAACTTTTTATTCATCAAATAATCCTGAAAAAAGTATCTCAGGTTATAAAAAAAATATTAAGCAGCACAACTGTTTCCAACATTGATCATAAATCAGCATATTAGAATGATTTCTGAAGGATCATAAGACACCAAAGACTGGAGTACTTGCTGATGAAAATTCAGCTTTGCATCACAAAAATAAATTACATTTTAAAGTATATTAAAAAAGAGAACCATTATTTTAAATTGTAATAATATTTCATAATATAACTGTTTTTTTTTGTTTTTTGTTTTTTTAACTGCAGGCTTGATGAGCATAAGAGACTTCTTTCAAAAACATTAAAAATAGTAGTGTTTCCAAACTTTTGACTGGTACTGTATATAGTACAAATATAACAGTATCCAAAAAGATAACACAACTAAAATAATTGGGTTTACAATACAGGAGAAAAAAAATTATACATATATAATTTATATGTCCTTAATGTCTAATAAAAATAGAGCTAGAAATATAATATTTGCCGATTTTAATGAGAATATAATTTTAGAATAATTCTCTATTCACACGATTAAAGTAGTTGCTCTGATTTTTTTTAGATTTTTTTTTTTACATTCAACAATTAGAAAAGCAAAGCAACTTGTTTTCCGACTATTTAATTCTATTAATTCTAATGTCTAGTTTGTTTTTATTGCTCTCAGTCTGTACGATTTTATTCAAGTAAATGGTGACTGGAATTTTAGGACGGAATTCACAAACATTATTCTAATTTGAGGGAAGTAGAGGTGAATGAACCACAAGCGTTTGTGTATATTTCACGGTTTCCCCAATATTGGCGTAATAAATGCTGTAATTATTCACATGAATAGACCAATAAATAGACAAACTGAATAAAATAACGAAGCTGAAGCCTCTCCTAAGCTTTAGATGGCGCACTTTATTTTTTCAGGCTCGCGCACAGGATCGCATCCAAAATGGCGACTCCCATGCATAGATTGATCGCTCGACGACAAGCGTGAGTTATTTGACACATTATACGGTTTTGGAGTTGTATATTATATTTTTTATATATTAATTGTAATTTTGTTTATCTTTATCTCATCAGTCGCCTATTTGAGTTTTTGTTGTTTTAACACCAGGTTTCACCTATTAACTGCGCGGCTTCTCATATTTCCACAGGGAGGCAAACAAACAACACGTTCGCTGTCAGAAATGCCTGGAACATGGACACTGGTCCTTTGAATGCACTGGGAAAAGAAAGTATCTTTATAGACCTTCCAGGACAGCTGAGTTAAAAAAGAAGCTGAAAGACAAGGAGAACAACCCTTCAGATGATTTGGGGTAAGAAACACAACGCATTCACATACGAGAGTAAGTTAGTAATATTGAATGAATGTACTAGTTTACTCGTTTATTAGTCAACACCTTTCGATAGAAACTCTCTTGTATATTGCGGATATTTAAAGTTCAGTAGTTCTAATATTAAAGGGATAGTTCACTCAAAAAGAAAAATTCTGTCATTAATTACTCACCCTTGTGTCATTCCAGACCCGTAAAACTTTAGTTCATCTTTAGAACACAAATGAAGATCTTTTTGATGAAATTTGAGAGCTTTCTGTTCCTCCATTGACCGCTACACAACTACCACTTTGATGCTTCATAAAGTTCATAAATCTAATCATAAAGACATAAATCTAAAGATTATAAAACGAATCCATATAATTCGAGCGGTTTAGACTAGTCCAAAATTTCTGAAGAGACATCAGTTGTGGTAAACCGAAGCTCAAGCATGTTAGCTTGATGTGTGAGAACCAATGATGTTCCGCAGCACGTTTGAGCTTCGGCAGGAACCAATGAGGTTCATTCTCGTGTTACGCATCACGTTTGAGCTTCGGCGAGAACCAATGAGGTTCATTCTCGTGTTACGCAGCACGTTTGAGCTTCTGCGAGAACTAATGAGGTTCATTCTCGTGTTACGCATCACGTTTGAGCTTCTGCGAGAACCAATGAGGTTCATTCTCATGTTACGCAGCACGTTTGAGCTTCTGCGAGAACCAATGAGGTTCATTCTCGTGTTACGCAGCACGTTTGAGCTTCTGCGAGAACCAATGAGGTTCATTCTCGTGTTACGCAGCACGTTTGAGCTTCTGCGAGAACCAATGAGGTTCATTCTCGTGTTACGCATCACGTTTGAGCTTCGGCCAGAACCAATGAGGTTCATTCTCGTGTTACGCATCACGTTTGAGCTTCGGCCAGAACCAATGAGGTTCATTCTGGTGTTACGCAGCACGTTACTGTAGAATACTGTAGAAATTGGACAATTTTCTTCTAGAAAGACAAGGTGTTCAGGTGGAGGAAGACTGCAGGTTGCAGTCGAAACATGTCAAGGTAAAGAAAAAGTTTTTTCTCCACCTGAACACCTTGTCTTTCTAGAAGAGAATTGTCCAGTTTAATCATTAAGAAGACAAAATGAACATTTTTGAACAACTTACTGTAGCTTCAATTAGTAACATACAAAGCCACTCTTATACACAACTAAATAATAAAGAGTTATGACTTGAAATGTTTGCTGTATACTACAATCAAAAACAGCTTATACAAAAAAAGTGAATGAACATCTGCAGAGAGCACAGTCAAAATGGAACTTTTTGTGACTGAAATTGCACATATTGCAGTATAACGTACGTATAACAGATCGGTTTACACAGTGTACTGATGTGAAAACTAAACAATACAGAAAGCAGCTCTCATACAAAAATACTAAATAGGTAACAATGAAATTGCCAATTTTACATACGTTAGCTTTTAACGAAGAAGGTGCCGTTCGAATTTGGCGCTCCGCCATCATGAGTCTGTTATGTATGTGCGCGTCTCTGTTATGTATGTGCGCGTCTCTGTTATGTGCACGCCACAGACTGTCCGCGCACTGTACGTCCGCTTATAGTTCCGCCTTTTGCGTTCCGTCAATATTACGTTATTAGAAAAAAAAAATATATTTTTTTTTTTTGAAAATCGATTTTTTGACATTTGTGAATCGATTCAGAATCGTCCACGTCCGCATCGATTTTTTCCCCCATCCCTATATGCAGCACGTTTGAGCTTCGGCGAGAACCAATGAGGTTCATTCTCGTGTTACGCTGCACGTTTGAGCTTCGGCGAGAACCAATGAGGTTCATTCTCGTGTTACGCAGCACGTTTGAGCTTCGGCGAGAACCAATGAGGTTCATTCTCGTGTTACGCATCACGTTTGAGCTTCGGCCAGAACCAATGAGGTTCATTCTCGTGTTACGCATCACGTTTGAGCTTCGGCCAGAACCAATGAGGTTCATTCTCGTGTTACGCATCACGTTTGAGCTTCGGCCAGAACCAATGAGGTTCATTCTCGTGTTACGCATCACGTTTGAGCTTCGGCGAGAACCAATGAGGTTCATTCTCGTGTTACGCAGCACGTTTGAGCTTCGGCGAGAACTAATGAGGTTCATTCTCGTGTTACGCATCACGTTTGAGCTTCTGCGAGAACCAATGAGGTTCATTCTCATGTTACGCAGCACGTTTGAGCTTCTGCGAGAACCAATGAGGTTCATTCTCGTGTTACGCATCACGTTTGAGCTTCTGCGAGAACCAATGAGGTTCATTCTCGTGTTACGCAGCACGTTTGAGCTTCTGCGAGAACCAATGAGGTTCATTCTCGTGTTACGCATCACGTTTGAGCTTCTGCGAGAACCAATGAGGTTCATTCTCATGTTACGCAGCACGTTTGAGCTTCTGCGAGAACCAATGAGGTTCATTCTCGTGTTACGCAGCACGTTTGAGCTTCTGCGAGAACCAATGAGGTTCATTCTCGTGTTACGCATCACGTTTGAGCTTCGGCCAGAACCAATGAGGTTCATTCTCGTGTTACGCATCACGTTTGAGCTTCGGCCAGAACCAATGAGGTTCATTCTGGTGTTACACAGCACGTTTGAGCTTTGGCAAGAACCAATGAGGTTCATTCTGGTGTTACGCAGCACGTTACTGTAGAATACTGTAGAAATTGGACAATTTTCTTCTAGAAAGACAAGGTGTTCAGGTGGAGGAAGACTGCAGGTTGCAGTCGAAACATGTCAAGGTAAAGAAAAAGTTTTTTCTCCACCTGAACACCTTGTCTTTCTAGAAGAGAATTGTCCAGTTTAATCATTAAGAAGACAAAATGAACATTTTTGAACAACTTACTGTAGCTTCAATTAGTAACATACAAAGCCACTCTTATACACAACTAAATAATAAAGAGTTATGACTTGAAATGTTTGCTGTATACTACAATCAAAAACAGCTTATACAAAAAAAGTGAATGAACATCTGCAGAGAGCACAGTCAAAATGGAACTTTTTGTGACTGAAATTGCACATATTGCAGTATAACGTACGTATAACAGATCGGTTTACACAGTGTACTGATGTGAAAACTAAACAATACAGAAAGCAGCTCTCATACAAAAATACTAAATAGGTAACAATGAAATTGCCAATTTTACATACGTTAGCTTTTAACGAAGAAGGTGCCGTTCGAATTTGGCGCTCCGCCATCATGAGTCTGTTATGTATGTGTGCGTCTCTGTTATGTATGTGCGCGTCTCTGTTATGTGCACGCCACAGACTGTCCGCGCACTGTACGTCCGCTTATAGTTCCGCCTTTTGCGTTCCGTCAATATTACGTTATTAGAAAAAAAAAAAATATTTTTTTTTTTTGAAAATCGATTTTTTGACATTTGTGAATCGATTCAGAATCGTCCACGTCCGCATCGATTTTTTCCCCCACCCCTATATGCATCACGTTTGAGCTTCGGCGAGAACCAATGAGGTTCATTCTCGTGTTACGCTGCACGTTTGAGCTTTGGCCAGAACCAATGAGGTTCATTCTCGTGTTACGCATCACGATTGAGCTTTGGCCAGAACCAATGAGGTTCATTCTCGTGTTACGCATCACGTTTGAGCTTCGGCGAGAACCAATGAGGTTCATTCTCGTGTTACGCTGCACGTTTGAGCTTTGGCCAGAACCAATGAGGTTCATTCTCGTGTTACGCATCACGATTGAGCTTTGGCCAGAACCAATGAGGTTCATTCTCGTGTTACGCATCACGTTTGAGCTTCGGCGAGAACCAATGAGGTTCATTCTCGTGTTACGCTGCACGTTTGAGCTTTGGCCAGAACCAATGAGGTTCATTCTCGTGTTACGCATCACGTTTGAGCTTCGGCCAGAACCAATGAGGTTCATTCTCGTGTTACGCATCACGTTTGAGCTTCGGCGAGAACCAATGAGGTTCATTCTCGTGTTACGCAGCACGTTTGAGCTTCTCAAGAACCAATGATGTTCATTCTCGTGTTACGCATCACGTTTGAGCTTCGGCCAGAACCAATGAGGTTCATTCTCGTGTTACGCATCACGATTGAGCTTCGGCGAGAACCAATGAGGTTCATTCTCGTGTTACGCTGCACGTTTGAGCTTTGGCCAGAACCAATGAGGTTCATTCTCGTGTTACGCATCACGTTTGAGCTTCGGCCAGAACCAATGAGGTTCATTCTCGTGTTACGCATCACGATTGAGCTTCGGCGAGAACCAATGAGGTTCATTCTCGTGTTACGCTGCACGTTTGAGCTTTGGCCAGAACCAATGAGGTTCATTCTCGTGTTACGCATCACGTTTGAGCTTCGGCCAGAACCAATGAGGTTCATTCTCGTGTTACGCATCACGTTTGAGCTTCGGCCAGAACCAATGAGGTTCATTCTCGTGTTACGCATCACGTTTGAGCTTCGGCCAGAACCAATGAGGTTCATTCTCGTGTTACGCATCACGTTTGAGCTTCGGCCAGAACCAATGAGGTTCATTCTCGTGTTACGCATCACGTTTGAGCTTCGGCCAGAACCAATGAGGTTCATTCTCGTGTTACGCATCACGTTTGAGCTTCGGCCAGAACCAATGAGGTTCATTCTCGTGTTACGCATCACGTTTGAGCTTCGGCCAGAACCAATGAGGTTCATTCTCGTGTTACGCATCACGTTTGAGCTTCGGCCAGAACCAATGAGGTTCATTCTCGTGTTACGCATCACGTTTGAGCTTCGGCCAGAACCAATGAGGTTCATTCTCGTGTTACGCATCACGTTTGAGCTTCGGCCAGAACCAATGAGGTTCATTCTCGTGTTACGCATCACGTTTGAGCTTCGGCCAGAACCAATGAGGTTCATTCTCGTGTTACGCATCACGTTTGAGCTTCGGCCAGAACCAATGAGGTTCATTCTCGTGTTACGCATCACGTTTGAGCTTCTGCAAGAACCAATGAGGTTCATTCTCGTGTTACGCATCACGTTTGAGCTTCTGCAAGAACCAATGAGGTTCATTCTCGTGTTACGCATCACGTTTGAGCTTCGGCCAGAACCAATGAGGTTCATTCTCGTGTTACGCATCACGTTTGAGCTTCGGCCAGAACCAATGAGGTTCATTCTCGTGTTACGCATCACGTTTGAGCTTCGGCCAGAACCAATGAGGTTCATTCTCGTGTTACGCATCACGTTTGAGCTTCGGCCAGAACCAATGAGGTTCATTCTCGTGTTACGCATCACGTTTGAGCTTCGGCCAGAACCAATGAGGTTCATTCTCGTGTTACGCATCACGTTTGAGCTTCGGCCAGAACCAATGAGGTTCATTCTCGTGTTACGCATCACGTTTGAGCTTCGTCCAGAACCAATGAGGTTCATTCTCGTGTTACGCATCACGTTTGAGCTTCTGCAAGAACCAATGAGGTTCATTCTCGTGTTACGCAGCACGTTTGAGCTTCTGCAAGAACCAATGAGGTTCATTCTAGTGTTACACATCACGTTTGAGCTTCTGCAAGAACCAATGAGGTTCATTCTCGTGTTACGCAGCACGTTTGAGCTTCGGCGAGAACCAATGAGGTTCATTCTGGTGTTACGCAGCACGTTTGAGCTTCTGCAAGAACCAATGAGGTTCATTCTCGTGTCACGCATCACGTTTGAGCTTCAGCGAGAACCAATGAGGTTCATTCTCGTGTCACGCATCACGATTGAGCTTCAGCGAGAACCAATGAGGTTCATTCTCGTGTCACGCATCACGATTGAGCTTCAGCGAGAACCAATGAGGTTCATTCTCGTGTCACGCATCACGTTTGAGCTTCGGCCAGAACCAATGAGGTTCATTCTGGTGTTACGCATCACGTTTGAGCTTCAGCGAGAACCAATGAGGTTCATTCTCGTGTCACGCATCACGTTTGAGCTTCAGCGAGAACCAATGAGGTTCATTCTCGTGTCACGCATCACGTTTGAGCTTCAGCGAGAACCAATGAGGTTCATTCTCGTGTCACGCATCACGTTTGAGCTTCAGCGAGAACCAATGAGGTTCATTCTCGTGTCACGCATCACGTTTGAGCTTCTGCGAGAACCAATGAGGTTCATTCTCGTGTCACGCATCACGTTTGAGCTTCAGCGAGAACCAATGAGGTTCATTCTCGTGTCACGCATCACGTTTGAGCTTCAGCGAGAACCAATGAGGTTCATTCTCGTGTCACGCATCACGTTTGAGCTTCAGCGAGAACCAATGAGGTTCATTCTCGTGTCACGCATCACGTTTGAGCTTCAGCGAGAACCAATGAGGTTCATTCTCGTGTTACGCATATGTGAATAACAGCCTAATTTCAATCTGTTCATCATAAAAAGAGATCGAGTCTCTTAAGAAATTTTGGACTAAACCACTCAATTTATATGGATTAGTTTTACAATCTCTTTAGAAACTTTTTAATGTGTCAGTGGTAGTTGCGTAGCTGTAAATGGAGGAAAAGAAAGGTCTCAGATTTCATCAAAAAGATCTTCATTTGTTTTCTGAAGATGAACTAAAGTCTTACGGGTTTAGAACCACATGAGGGTGAGTAATTAATGACAGAATTTTCATTTGAGTGAACACCAAACTATCCTTTTTAGGCAGACAGCGCCATCTAAAGGTGAAAGTGCAGAACTGCACACTGCATGTGTTGGTAGTATAGAATGGACAACCACATTTAAAAATATAGACTACTCCATTATGTCCATTTGTTGTGTTTTCCAATCATTCTTATTTCAATTATCATGTTAAATACTGGAAAACCCCAGTCACATAAAAGTGTGCATTTCAACTGTACTTTCTTGACACTTTTTAGACCTGGAATAACAGCGCGCAGTGAGAAAAAACCAAAGAAAAAAAGGTGAGTCATTGCCAGTGTTACCAGTAAACATGTTATGACTGTTATGCACTTTATAAAGTGAAATATTAATATGTTTCATCTATTATATAATTACTTTGAGGGAACCAATTAACTTTTTTTTTGCCACATGCTAGGTTTGGTATGAATTTAATTTATATTTAATTGCACTCACAGTTTTGCACAACTATCTATCAAATTAGTGTATATATGAGTATACTTATGTCCAAAACAATAAATGAGTCAAAAAACAGTCTACAGTTTTAGCCCTTTGTTATAGTAAATATAAGGTGAATGGTGTATGACCGAAGAATTTTATATATATATATATATATATATATATATTAATTGCATGCACACAGTAGTCCACATTTGAAGTGGATCAAAAAAGTGAATATACACACACACATGCATATATATATATATATTAGGGCTGTCAAACGATTAATCGCATCCAAAATAAAAGTTTGTGTTTACATAATATATGTCTGTGTATGGAGTATAATTATTTTCTATATATAAATACACACACATGCATATATATTTAAGAAAAATGTGCTATTTATATATAAAATATTTATATATAATATAAATTATATATAATATAAATATATATACACAGTATATACATGCAAATATTTCTTAAATATATACATGCATGTGTGTGTATTTATATATAGAAAATAATTATACACCGTGTACACACACATATATTATGTAAAAACAAACTTTTATATTGGATGCGATTAATCGTTTGACAGCCCTAATATATATATATATATATACACACACACACACACACGCGCGCATACATATATACACACATGCATATATATATACACAACACACGCGCGCGTATGGATACACACATATTATATATATATATATATATTTATATTTATATTTATATATATATATACGCACACACACGCATACGTATATACACACACATGCATATATATATACACACACACACGCATACATATATACACACACATGCATATATATATATATACACACACACACGCATACATATATACACATGCATATATACACACACACACGCGCGTATGCATACACACACACACACACACACACATATATATATATATATAATGTGTATATATATGCACGCACACACGTGCGTGTATGCATACACACATATATATATATATAATGTGTATATATATATATGCACGCACGCATACACACACACACATATATATATATATATACACACACACATATATATATACACACGCACATACATACATACATAGGCACACACACATACATACATACATACATACATACATACATACATACATACATACATACATACATGCATACACGTATACATACATTAATGCATACACACAGTAGTCCACATTTGAAGTGGATCAAAAAAGTTCATCAAAGTTTTCCTAAGACAAGAACGGGTATTGTTCAAAATTCATGTATAACTTTGATGAAAGGTTTTGATCCACTTTTTAAATGTTGACTACTGTAGGTAGGTATATATATATATGGCCATATACCACTGTCCTACAACACAATTATGTATTATATATATTTACACATACAAAAGCGTCCAAAATGTCAGATTTCAGGTTGTTGTTGTTCTGCACACTGCCATCATAACACCCGCTCTGTGCCTCCTGTGAGGAGCAAACACAGGCTGAATGTTGAAGCACAGCACTTTGACATGTTGATCTGCTGTTTTCTTTGAGGTCCTCTTCCAGCTCCGGCAGCAGCGATTCGTCAAGCTCTTCCGGCGACTCTTCCTCAGACAGCAGCGATTCCTCCAGCTCCTCATCCTCGTCTGAAGACAGTAGCAGTGACAGCGAGGAAAGCTCCAGCCCTTCCTCCTCCTCGTCCTCCTCCTCCTCGTCTTCCTCCAGCTCTGGCTCGGACTCCGACTCCTCAAGCAGTTCGGATCAAGGCCCTCCAAAAAAGAGAAAAAAGAAGAAATGATTTGATTCGAATGCAGAACTCGTGTCACACCTTGACTGTTCTGCTGTTGAACATGTGAGAGTAGGCTGGGAAGTGATGTTTGTAAAGAAACTGAGATATATATTGTTATCCTGTTTTGTAAAATGTAAAAATCCACTATCACATTCTCTTTTTTACCTTGAGACAAATGCAACTTTGTTTTTCCTTCTTGCCAGAGAGAGTAGTGGAATCTCGAACCTATCAGTTAAAATGCTGTAATGATCTGCTCACTCATACCGATACCAGTTGATTTATTTAGCGTATTTTTTAACATAAATGTTCCGTTTTTGCTTCTTTTTAGTTCGGTTTTGAACTGTTTTTCAAGAAGGAATGATGCCATAAAAAAGAGGCGGGGTTGTTTTAACGTGGTCTTCATTTTAAGATGAAATAAACTGATTTGTTACATGAAGAAATGTTTCTTTTGTTAGTAATATTGTTAATTAAATCGCAAGTAATCTTTCTCATCAGAAAGAGGAGTCAAAATGTTTGATTCGCAGCCACGTGTTTGTACAGATTGCTTCATAAAATATTTATAAAGCATATCATGTTTGTATTGTAGTCTTTATTTGTGTTGAAAAGAAATAATATTTGAGAAATCACTAAATATATAAAGCAATATATTATTATTTAGATACACAACTGGTCATTGTATTATTGTGAAATTGCTAATTGTAATAATATAAAACATTTGAACAATATTTGATAAGTTAAACTAATTTATTTCTGTGATCAAAGATGAATATTCAGCATCATTGCTCCAGTCTTCAGTGTCACATGATCCTTCAGAAATCACTCTAATATGCAGATTTGATGCTCAATTATGAATTAACTATGGTTATTGTTACCAATGTTGAAAACTCTTTTTGCTCCTTGATATTTTTTTTGGCCAATGGATTTTTTATTTGATGAGTAGAACCTTCGAAAGAACAGCATTTATGTAAAATAGAAATATTTTCTGACATTATGAATGTCTTTACTGTCACTTTGGATCAGTGTGTCACTGAATAATATTTTTTTAATACACTGAATTTTTTTTTTTTTTTTTAAAACCTTTTATTTACCTTGCTGTTCTTACTGGTAATGTATCACGGTTTCCACAAAAAGATGAGCTCCGCAACATTATAATTATCAATCATAAATGTTTCTTGAACAGCAAATCATCGTATTAGAATAATTTCTGAAGGATCATGTGACACTGAAAACTGGAGTAAAGATGCTGAATATTCATAAGGAAAAACTTTTGACCGGTAATGTAATATAAAATAATATGCAGTTTAATAAACGAATAAAACGTTGACTTACATAACAAATACTGTTTCGTAGTAATACATAATTAATTTATAATAAATAGAAATAATTAAATTAGTTATTGCGTATCGGTTATTAGACACATAATCCGAAACTACATCGTACAAAAATATTATTATTTTTTTTAAAAAGTCTGCTTTTGAGTTGTCTAGTTTTAGGCTGTTCGCTGGCGTTGAGACGCGGCCGCTTTGAGAGGACGCGCGCGTCACGTGACCACGTTAGTTTACCAAGCCGACATCAGCCAGCCAGAGACGCGATGATCTCCTGAAAATATGATCGTGATCTGCTGGAAAAATCTGTCCGACACAATCATGACGAGCAGACGAGCCTCGGCGGCATGGCTCACTTAAGCGAGCGCTGTCTTTTAGAGCAGTTACGCGTTTCTTGCTGGTGTGTGACACATTTATTGGGACGATACAGCAGATCAGTGTGAACAAAGGGAAAGGCTTCATAGCTAGAATGCTTCGGGCCTAAAAGAAGCCAAGAGGTAAGTGGGCCATAAATCGGGCGATTACATAATTTAAATGATCCATGTATAGTAACATTTGATCATTTATTCATGAGATAGATTGTAACGAGCTGTTAATGAAGGAGAGCAAGCTTTATAGCTCGTCCAACGAGTGTGTTGAAGTGTTTAGCTAACATGCGAACTGTCCAATCCTGATCTCACACTCACATGCCATCGACTAGGAATTAATTATCAATTTTATACTTTCGATCGTGGACAGTTGCTAATGTGTCATTAGATGTACATCCTCCTATATCTAGCGCTTTCAGATGAAGCGTTTCTATTTGATGCCATTTTTTTTGGCACGTTTATTACCAGAAGTGGACATTTCTGCTGATCGATAATTTAACGGCGTTCAAACTAAATTGGCGTTTGAGTTTTAACTTTACACACATCGTTGAATGCTAATGGGAGAGTCACGTGAACACACCTTACTGACTGGTTCAGGAGCTCACCTGCTTGTTTATTAGTAGTGTTGTTATTATTATTATAATCTGGTAACTTTTTTACTGTGACGTCAGTGCTTCGTCATGGCGTAAAAATATTTGCGTCACAAACTTGACAAAATGTAAACACGGTCAAAATGGCAGTTTAAAAAAAAAAAAAAACAGTTAAAATGGCAGTTGTTTGGGGAGTTAAATTCGGTTCAGACTGGTTTCTGTTGAGAGTACTTCGCATGTTTTGTTGTAATTAGACATTTTAGTTGTGATTACCTGCAGAGCAAAAGAAAACAAGTTGTTTACTAAGTATGATATTTGTAAGATTAGTTCAACAGTGTTTGTTTTGTGCTTGACAGTTGTCAGTATCCTGTTTTTAGGTTCCTTATTCAGACATGTTTATTGAGGGGTCATAGTGCTTACTCCATACATGTAGGTCTACTTTTAGGGCGAATCTACTGTTCGCAGTCATAATTTACTGATTAACATCATTAAACCACCATATCTTGCAAACATGTAGTAATTGTATTAGCCTATCAATGTTTGGAGGCCATTTTAAAATGTCAGTAGCTAAAGCAGGAACTAGGGTTTGTTTGGAGTTGTATAGTACTATACCTTTCTTACTATTACTTACTGTGGTATAGATTAGGTGTGCACTGTGTAGTATGCAAATTCGAACTTGTAAATGCTCGAATTCAGAAATGCAATATTGTGTTTGTCTATCTTAAGTGATTAGGGAGTGTGTATTCTCAGTCCAAAGGGCAATGCAAATGGCATGGAAACAAGTGTGTATCCCTTTTCAGGAAGTAGAGAGAGGCACGAGTGCTACACACAGTTGTCATGATGGACAACATGGTAAAAAAAAAAATTGGATGAGAAACCATTTTCCACTGTAGTGGCTACTAGGCTGGTGTGTGTGTGTGTGTGTGTGTGTGTGAGAGTATAAAGTGCACAAGACATGTGACTGTTATCTCTGTCAGTTGCAGGAATTGTTTTTGAGTATGATGGAAGTAAAGTAAACTTGCAATTTCTCAATCTCACCTTCCAAAGAGTGCAACAGTCAGGTTACGGTAAAAAATCCCATGTATTTTCTCCATAGAGGTACTGCTTTTTAACACTAACTTGTAAAACCTTTAAAGATGAACCCACTGTGAGCTATGAAAATAGTGGTATTTACTTTTTTCCAAAAAATAATAAGCAAAACTACATTACCCATAATTCTGCAAAGAAATCGCCAACAACTGCGATTCAAAACAAGCTAATCGCACTAGCCCATTCTGAATGAGGCTTTCAAAATACATAAAGTCAGCATGAAACAAAAGTTGTGCTAGTCTTTTAGGGCGGGGCTTGATTTTGTCTGTGGTGTATTGATTGGATGGTTTGCTATTGGTGGATCTCATGTGATTGACAGGTTGCCTCGTCATCAGAGAAGAGATGGAGGGAGAGAGAGGAAGTTATTCCGATTCAAGATTACGAGGCACGTGAATTTAAAACCATTATGATGTGCAGAGATAAATAATTTATTGCAATATTCCATGAAAAAACAAAAACTGTCCATTTTGATTTCATGGTGACTTTAAATATTTGTGTATATAAATCTATGCATATTTTGCAATAAATGTAAAAAAAAATTGTTTATAGATAATCAACATCTATGAATTAATGTTTATATGTAGCTGTCGTTTTTAATTAGATTTTCTTTCGCAATGCTTGAACGGGATCCCCTCACTAAAGCCGTTAAGTTCAGTCTTGTTTCTTTGTCTGATTTTCAAATGCTTTTTTTGCTTCAAATCAAAGATTGTAATGTTGTGATTCACCTTGTAGTTGATTGGTTTGGCTTTTGTTTTATAACTCTTTAAAGGTGCAAAGAGCAAGTCTCTGAGTTTTTGCAGAACTATGCCCCCCTCTGGCGACAAATGAAACTGCAACACTGCAACTGAACGCGCATGACGTCACGCCCAGTCTCAGATTCGGCCCGAATCCCTCTTATTTATTTTACTGTACAGGATTATAGAGGCAATCGCAGTGATCAGAGAAGGGCTCATTCAGCCCATCAGGCAATTGTTTAAGCATGTATGGGTTAGAAAAACAGGTATTTTTAACATGAAAAGTTGCTTAATGCACCTTTAAAGTCCCCATGAAATCAAAATTGAAGTTTTTTGGCTTTTAGTATGAATATGTTAATCTTACTGTAATCTGTAAGATAGTGTGCTCCAAAACAATGACCAAATTCACATTGAGAAGAAGATACAGTATAAGCATTCAAAACTTAGTCTCTCACTTCCGCCAATATAATCAATGATTTTGAAGACATCGCTCGGCACTTCAGCTTCTCATCAGATTTTCTGTCCAATCAAATGCTCTCTAGAATCTGAAGCTCCGCCCCCTACATTATAAACAAATATAAAAGATAAAAATCAGTCACTTGCTCACACATTTACTGTTTTCTACATGGTGAATGGCACGTCGTGCACTATATAGGGGATAGGGAACGATTCAGCGTAAACATGGGGCGAGTGAAGTCCGGTCTAGAGACACGACACACAGAGCGGATCATATGATCGAGTCGCAGAACGTATCGGACATTTTTGAATTCTGCACAGAATGCTGTATTTTAAAGCGATATGGAGAAACGTTAGAGATAAGGACAGGGCTCGAAATTAACTTTTTTACTTGGTAGCACTGGTGCTCCCAACTTCAAAAAGTTAGGAGCACCAGCAAAAATTTAGGAGCACCACAACTACAAATTATATATTAACAGATTTTATTTCATCCTGTGGCCAAGATTTGAAATTTGGTCTTCTGGCTCTATATCATCTCACCCCGATGATATTGGCACATGATTTGTCATTTGACATAAATTTAGTGAAGGCAAGCTCTTCTTTGGCGATTGTGTATGCAGTGTTATATTCATAGACAGTATGGTTATATTTGACGTATCCTGCCAATTAAAAGCCTTAATAATCGAACCTGATGAACCTGATTTGTTTGCCACACACCTGTCCCTGCATTTTTTGCTTGGCACTTGGCACTCTATTGCTATTAAAATGCTGTATTAATCTTTGTTAATCTTAGTTAATAAATATACAGCTGTTCATTAATGTTACTTCACAGTGCATTAACTATGTTAACAAATAAAAAAAAATATTTCAATAATGTAGGCTATTAGTAGCCCAAATGTTGAAATTAACATTAACAATGGTTAACAAATTAACAAAGTGCAGTTTATTAATAGTACGTTAACTGTGTTAACTAGAATTTAATAAGTGGAACATTATTGTAAAGTGTTACCGATTTGTTATACACCGATTCAGACGTCTCGTGAGTGTGTTGGACAGATCAGTTGTTTTAACCATTCATTAAAGTGAATTGGTTCAAATGAGTCATTAGTTCGCGAATCGGACGTGTCATTAGTGGACGTGTAGCATACGGCAAGTGTTGTGATTATCCCGGTAGTTTCTTTTTTAGCACAATTCACACTCCACGGTAATTTAGGAGAAAAAAAAATCTCCGAATGCTCCACGTGAAACTTCGGTCTTCCGCCCTTTTTCTATCGTGTCAAATGATTTTGATTAATATGCGCGAGGGAGAGAGAGCAAGACAGCGCTCGTGTTGTTTGAAGACGTGAGAGTGTGCGCGCGCGGCCGGGGCTTTCTCTCGTCAAGCGCAGCAGTCACTCACGCACCGATCAAATAAGGCTTTGGCGGCCGCCCAAAAAAAATCAATGCAGGAAAAACCCCGGGATTGGTTATATAACGTTGGATAGAATGACGGTCCGGCCATCGCGTATCAGCGCACATAAGGTACACACTGTGAAGTAATTTGCAAACGTTTTTTAGAGAAATGAAAACAGGTCGCACCACAACCATTATTTGCACTCGCACAAATGCTCCCAAATATATTTTTAGGTCGCACAGATTAAATTTCAGGAGCATATGCGACCAAAATGGTCGCAATTTCGAGCCTTGTAAGGAGGCAACTGCAGCTTTAAGGAGCTCAACAGCCGAGCTGCGATATAAACTAAACGCTATTGGCTATTTAAAAAAGGGGAGGAGCTATTTAATGTCCCGCCCCGTCTTCCTGTTCCAGTGGAAATGACCTCAACACACTGAATAACGCTGCGTGTTTCAAGGCACTTCAGTGGGCCTTTAATGAAGACCTTTTAAAAATCCCTATGGGAAAAATGAATGGAAAAATAGCTCCGGAGCCATGCTCTACTTTAAGAGTGATGGATTAAAAGCCTCCGTGACTTTTTCTTGACTTATCATTTAATCGGACAATCTAAAGTCAGCACATTTTTGTACAAACCTGGACTAAGAGTGAAAAATTCCACTTTCATAAATGCTATTTTTTACATAAATCTTTAATAGGTTTTAGTAGGCAGTTTATAAATATTAGTTTATAGCCATAAAATGTCATCCTGCTGTATTGCATAAATGAGATGAATAATTACCCAGCGAACTCATGCATGCCTGCAGGCTCTTGGCACAGATGTAAACCCTGAGCTGGGACAGGCCTTGTGCTGCTTATGTAACCAAACTAAACACGCACGCGCTCACACCGTCTCTGACCCGTACGCTGTGATCAGAAGAGGTGCACACTGGGGTGTAACGATTCGATACATATCACCATACTGAACTCACGATACCATATTATTGCGATACTCCAAGACATATGATAAAATGTTAACTAAAAATGTACTATTGATTAAAACGCTAAATTTGGTATCACATTGTGAGTGTAAATGAATAGTCTTGGACTCGGTGCTGAAACCCAAAGCACAGGACAATAGAGACACCAGAATAACAATATTCATGATTCTGAAGCTGAAAATACTGAATTATTGTTGATGAATATTCTCTGTCACTGACTAGATATATTTAAAATAATGTTGGACACTTTTACTGGTAACATCAGACATCTGGCATTATCACGACACACACATATTCCCCCATTCATTATATTCAACAGCAGTTTAATGTAGTACTGACACTAAAACTCTGCAAACTTGAATTTTTTCCTCGCACAGAAATTGTGTTTCTCTGAGTCTGCGATGCAAGAGGTGTATTGTTGAGCCCAACACAACCTGTGTGTAAACAACATCATAGGTCTCGACACTTCCTGTTTCAGCTGAGATCTGTGGTTTAAGTTGACCATTTCCTCTGTCTGTGTTTATGACTAGAAAGACTGTGGCTGACGCTTGTTTGCCATTGTCAGTTTCTAAAAGCTTCTAAAGTTGTTGGCAAGGGATCTAACAGGCCATGCTACATGTTCTGCTCTTTTCTGTTTGAGGATCGCTGCTGTTGTTGTTGTTGTACTTGCGACCTCAGCGGGGTGTGTTCCAGAAAGCAAGGTTATCTTATCAAACATCCCCTGAGCTCTCGGTGGATTAAACTAAACCTTGCTTATTAGAGCGGTGCTGGTTCCAGAAACGCGTCCGGGAGTGAGTTCACTTGTTAATACACAAGGCAATCTAATGTAACTAAATAAGCCTGTGCTTGGCTGTAAAAGTCTTTTTTTATTTTTTATGATTAGTAATTTTGCTTCCACATTATTTGAAAGATAAGATATATCATGTTTTTTTTTATTTTATATATATATATAGACTAGAGAGAGAGAGAGATGCACTGATGTATCGGCAAATAATCGGTATCGGCCGATAAAATCTATTATTTTCACTGAATAATTTTCGCTATTATTTCACACGATTGTTTAAAAACAGCCGATGATCAGAGCCGATTATATGCTGTCAAATCAAAAGTGTGCGGAAAAACATGTCCGACTGCAACTCACACTGTGTGTGAAGAAAATTGTTAAATGTGACGTGACCGATTGCTGTAGCGTCTCTGTGCAAACGGCAGCGCGGAGCGCCAGTGTTTTCTTCCACTTTAATACAAATTATATCTAGAAAAACATGCATGAATATCAGAAGGTATGTTCAAAGATACAGTACAACTAACAAAATCCATATAATTTCTCATGTAATCTCACAGTCAGTGTTTCAACCACGGAAAGATGTCAATAAAACAGCTTGTGAATGTGAACAAAATATGTCAAGTAACATTGCATTTAACAAAATCCGTTTGTTAGTTAGCTATAAAAAACACTACAGTGTGTGCAGAATTATTAGGCACGTTGATTTTCTGATCATATTTTATTTCCAGGAACATTTTGCCAATTCCAAACCATATTAAACTTAATAACTACTATTAATTGTCTATTTAATCATGTATAAGTGATATATAATTGTTCATGAAGGCTGGAAATGAAAAATGCCTTATTTTCAGGTGTGCAGAATTATTAGGCAAGTTTTCTTTTACAGATAAAATAAGCCAAAAATGAGATTTAACAAAGACTGAAAAGTCAAAAATTATTAAATCCCCATGAGAAGAATGCAATACTAATGCAATACTAGAGATTGCAGTTAAGGCATGACCATTGGACAGTGAAATGCTCATTGGGTCAGCAGGGTCAGACAAAAACAGGTGGAGAAGAAAAAACACATGTTAACTGCAAAAGAATGAAGAATTAAGGTGAAGAATTAAGTGTGAAACCATCAGGAACCCTTTAGTCTTCAGCGCCACCATTTTCCAGAACTGCAACCTACCTGGAGTCTCCAGAAGAGCAAGGTGTCAGGATCTCAGAGACTTGGGTTAGGCAAAGAATCCTAAAAAATGACCCCCTCTTAATAAGAGTCACAAGCTGAAGAGTAGTAAAATACATGAAGACTGTTTTTTTATAGGCTTTATAGACAGACAGATTGAGAGTGAGTCTTGAAGGACCAGCACCATATCCTCTTCTACCACTATTTGAAGAATTCATCTTCCAGAATACATTTTAATACGTTTTGGGAGTTAATTTTTAGTCCATCTCTGCAAAACGGACTTCAGGGTAGGAGATGGACTAAAAATAAACTCACAAAACGTATATATATATATATATATATATATATATATATATATATATATATATATGAATAAAATAGTGCTTTATATATCGATATAACTATATATGTAATATTTTGTGCTCACTGGAGCCTCCTCACTGTGGCACGCATGTGCTGAACACTTCTGGAGTGAACTAACCCTATGTTCAGAGAGTAACTTGCTATGGCTCCTTGCATACTCCGAAAGTTACCTCCGTTTCTGGAACTGAAAGTTGAGGATATCCGCGTACTTACCCTGCCTTAAACATACTGTGATGCTGGGATATGTCACATAACCTGCTTTCTGGAATCCCTCAGGGCTGTGTGAGGTCAGAGCAGCCGCAGGCGCTCATTTACTGCAGCAGATTCCCAGTCACTTCAAGCATAAAAAAGCCTGTTTTCCGAGATACTCCTGACCATTTGTGTTGCTGTGTCTAAAGGCTGCTCGTGTCCCGTGCCAAATATGAAAAGTGTTTCAAAAACCTCCCTGCATTTACTAGAGGGTTATATCACCCAAAGCCAAAAATACTCACCCTCAAGCCGTCCTAGGAGTATATGAGTTTCTTCTTTCAGCCGAACACAATTGGAGTTACATTAAAAAAACATCCTGGCTCTTCTAAGCTTTATAATGGGAGTGAATGGTACCTGAGATTTTGAAGCCCAAAAATGCTCATCCATCCATCATAAAAGTAATCCATACGACTCCAGGGGTTAATAAAGGCCTTCTGAAGCAAAGCCATGTGTTTATGGCCAAGAAAATATCCATATTTTATAACTTTATAAACTATATTCACTATAATCAGCGTATACAGTATACGGTACAGCCGTAAGCCAGCGATTATAAAGTATTTTTTATAAAGTAAGAGTTTATAAAGTAATTTAAAGTAAGAGTTTATAAAGTATAGTTTATATTACTAGTGCTTTAGTAGTATTCTTATCAGTTTTTATCTGAAATGTAAAATAAATATCTATAGCGAAAGAAACCACAATGTTTGAGTAAATCGAATATAAAGCCTCAGTGTGCAGGAACCTAATTGTTATATCATCATCCAATTTGAAACGTAATTTCTTTACATATAATTATTTGGCGTCAACGCCTGGTTAATCCTGATATCACTCCTCATTTCTGGAGGTAAGAGTGATGGCTTCTCGCTCTTTGTTTGACCGAGGCAGTGCAAGCTCAGACGGGTGTGTGTGTGTGTGTAAACGTGACTGGGGCTCGGCAGAGGGTTCGTGCCACACAACCATTCAGAAATCATTACTTTAAGTTTCACGAGCCTTCGGTACACAAGAAGGGACGTCACTGAAAGGACACTAACTTGCTGTTCAGTGAGTCAGTGAAGAAATCATCTGGCTGATTCAACCCAATAACTTCAAGAAATCATTAAAGCTGCCCAAATGAAGCCTTAGTTTGTGTGTTTGACGTAGTGTGTGTGTTTTTTTGTGCGCAAGGACGGGAAAACTCAATCGAAGGACGGCTGCGTTTTTTTTACTCTTGTGTTTATTAGTATTAGGGCTGGGCTATTTTTTTGATTGATGTTTTTTTTAAAAGTGGTCGATTTTGATCGTTTCTAAAAAGCCTCAAATTGATCTTTTTCCGCATTTACTTCCGCAAACATTGGACATAATATCTGATGGACGTTACTCTTATCACCAGTCTCCTCCACTAGATGCTGAACATGGCGGATGCAGGTTCGCCTTTTAGCGTTAAAGACGTTCCAGGCGGTTGGAGGAACTGTCGGTGTCCCGATCGGGCCAGTGCTCATGAGAGAACTCAGGGCGCTATGTGAGGAGATTTGTGTGCGCACACAGAAAGCTGCGCGCGTCAGACAGTGTGCAAATTATAAAATTAATTCTCTTTCACGTCTCCTTGCACTTGAACGGACAAAATCACACAAGTGTATCTCAAAGGCCTGGTTGACACTGTCAGTGAAATGTGACCCAATTCCGTTTTTTTGCTCATGTGACACAGATCGGATGTGTTGTATGACAGCGTAAACAGGAAAAAAAACGCATGCATTCGGATATTTCCAGATCGGTTTCAGGCCTCATTCATATGTGGAAATATATGTGCCATTTTCTGAGGCATTAGGCGACGTCTCCGCGGTTTAATGACGAGAGAAACCCCGACGTCCATCTGCAAAGGGTCGGATGACCCGATGAAACGTCGTGTCGCCGCAGGAGAGGAATGTGAACAAACGTTGACACAACATATCGTCATACACAACAAAATTTCGGACCCACTGCTCCTCGTTAAAGCCAATATTTAAACACAATCTGCTCCCACCAGTCCTGAGATCTCTCTCACACACAATAACTGAAGCATATGTGCAGTGATGGCACTTTTCATCCTCCTCCGCCTCAAAATCATGCTGATGTTTGCCGAACTTCTCATATATCGCAGAGCTAGGATCAAGCATATTGCGCGTCCGCCCATCTGTGCAAGAGAGTTTAACCTTTTAAGCATGCACGATCGTATGGCAAGTGTAAACACATGAACCGGATATGGGTCACAGTTGAAAGAATGTGTAAACGGACAGTCAAAAAATCGGATAAAGGCAACAAATCAGAATTGGGCATCAAGACCTGCAGTGTAAACGAGGCCTAAATGCCCACCTTGACGAGCATATTAGAAAACACACTCTGTTATGACTTCAGTGAATGTAGACAGTCGTGAAAGACAACGTGTGTGTATCAGTACATTGGATGTCTTAAAGGGACAGCAGCCTAATATTCCTGATGCTGTCTGTGTTTTTAATGTTAATCAAACCACAAAAGACAGTCACTCACTGCTCTTCACTGAATAAGGATTCATCTATTTAGTTTATACAGTGAAGATTATATGTAGTGCTATTTTACATTTTGATTACTTTATTCAATTTCTGTACCTGAAAAGAACTGTTTATTTCAGTTGTATCTATTGCATTTATTGCTGTTATTGCTTGTAGTTTAATGATTTGTTCTTTTTTTAATCACTGTTTTCTTGTCTTTTAATAATCTTTGAAATTTATATGAGTTAGTTTAGTTTGTTTTTAACTGTGGTATTGACATTGGAATCGAGAATTGTTCAACATCACTGGTATCTACAATTTTTGTGTGATAACCTTTATTTATTTATAAATAAATTGAATCATATCGGGACATCTGTTTTGATATCCAGTCCTAATCAGTATTCATATAACTGAAGTAAAAATGCTTTTTTTTAATACCGTGGCACTGTAGCTTTGCAATAAACACTGGCATAACTACCATAGAAGTGTGTTGCCTACTTTTAATGCATTTCTGCCGGTTTGTCGTTTTCAATATATTGCCCTGCCCTATTTTAAGGTTTTCTTCATGTTATGGTTTTACTATCAGCATTTGATTTGAGTTTGCTCTGGAAAATGAACAGTTCACAGATTTCCTTTTCCTTGTACTATGTGACAAACAACAATTGTAAATAATAGGGTGAAGAAATCCCTTGCCGTCTTTAACACTAATTCACAAATACAGTGTGGAATAAACCAGTGCCTTCTGAAAAATGGTGTTAATTTTTTACTGTTGATTACATTTTGAGTACAAAGGGCTTCTTTAAAGAAGTTAATATTGCACAGAGGCAAGCTTGGGTTAGAAACGTTGCGTCTCTGTGTGTGTTAGAGATGAAACGTCATCTCATATCATGATTATATAGTGACAAAAATGATCATGTTATTGTCTGGAAATGTTCAAAAAGTACTGATGCACGCACTGAAATTCTTTCAACAAACAACAAATCTAGCAACGCTATGCACGCTTATTAGCACAAACATTATTAACAATGATGGCGGGAATTTAAATGAACAAAAACATGTTGGTTTGGTGACTTACAACATCTACTAACATTTTCAAATAAAGTTTGACGAACATATATATGATCAACCTCACATTTCAGCCATTTTAAAAAAAAGGGATGAATCAAAATAAGGTATTTTATTTGCTCCATGGATAATTCTAGATGCATTATTATTCAAGTTTAGAATTAAAAGCTGATGAATTTGTGATCTAATGGTTTTTAGAGTGCACAATCAATTATGACCCATTAACTGGTTAAAATATATAACAATGCATAATTTTGGCATTAGTCTGACGGGCTGAAGGAAAATGTAAATCCACTCTCTGACAGTAGGTGGCGCTTATGAAAGCAGAAATAGAGCCAGAGATTCATTAATATAATTCATTCATATAGAATTATTCGTTTTAAAATGATGCGGAATTCCTGGTGAAAAACTGCATTACCCATGATGCTATACAGAAAATTACACCAATCAGAGAGTCGAAAAAAGCTTAAGCTCCGCCCACTCCCATGAAGCACTGCGTAATCGAGTCAATCTTTCTACACTCTCAAAATACTTAAATGTTTTCTATATATGTATATGCATATTTGATAAATATATATATATTATATATAAATATTAGTGGTGGGCCGTTATCGGCGTTAACGTGCTGCGTTAACGCGAGACTCTTATCGCGCGATAAAAAAAATATCGCCGTTAATCTATTCTCAAAGTTGGGTTGGGAGCTGCTCTATCCTACACAAGCTATGATGACGCAATCTACCCGCGGCCGCGAGGTACACCCGGCTGCAACGCATCATATTCGTCGTCATCTTAAGTAAACTGCTGAAAGTGAAAGCTGGTGAAAAAGATAGGTGCAACATCCATTATTTGGACTTGGTTCGGATTTAAGCCGTCCGACGAGCAGCAGCAAATAGACAGAGTGTGTGGGGTCACAGTTCGGTAAGTTAACACACGACTAATCCGTTCTACCACCTCAAATTCAAAACGAAACATATCACTGAATACCAGCGCGCGCATATTATTCCCAATATATCTTAGTGAGTGGTGTAGCACATAATCTCTGTCTGCGCCCGATTTTAAGAATCGTTGTTGTGTTTCTTTTTAACTGAAAAGACATCAGTTAGACAATATTCTAATTTTAAATTTGGGGTTTCATAAGCTCCAAGCCATAATAAACATTAGACCTACTTAAGTCTCTGCAGCTAGTGTACTTACATTTTATTTATCTGCAAAATTATGTTGTATACTTACAGTTTTGCACAATATATGTTCTCAAAACTACATACACCCTTTAAAAAAAACAAAAAAACATTTAGCAGTTGTTTAGCAGGGTCTGTGTAACCTGTTCTGAAATGGTTTTATTATAATATATATCGTTATCGCAAGAGGCTGCAATGTATATCACAATATGGATTTTAGGCCATATCGCCCATCCCTAATTGATAGCCTATAGTAGTTGATAATAACATAGGCCTACCTAATGTTGCCTACGGACGGTAACAGTACAGTAGTAACCTTTTACAGTCTATGAGTAGAACAGCTTTCTCAAGCAGTTTGTGATGCATTTTGGAAACAGGAGATGAGCCCCTGGTCTAATGCGCCACCTGGCTTGAGAAACCCGTTCTCAAAGACTTACTTTTATAGTCATTATTTGGGTAGCACACATATTCTGAATGCCTTCGGCAGAATTCAAATGAGCCATTATCTAGATTAATCTAGATTAAAAAAAATAATCTATGCCCACCTCTAATTAATATATATATATATATATATATATATATATATATATATATATATATATATAAAAATATATATATAATATACATACATACATACATACATACACACACATACATACATACATACACATACATACATACATACATGCCTAATATATATTAGGGCTGTCAAACGATTAATCGCGATTAATCGCATCCAAAATAAAAGTTTGTGTTTACATAATTTATGTCTGTGTATGGAGTATAATTATTTTCTATATATAAATACACACACATGCATATATATATTTAAGAAAATGTGTTATTTATATATCAAATATTTATATATAATATAAATTATATATAATATAAATATATATATACACAGTATATACATGCAAATATTTCTTAAATATATACATGCATGTGTGTGTATTTATATATAGAAAATAATTATACACCGTACACACACATATATTATGTAAAAACAAACTTTTATTTTGGATGCCATTAATCGTTTGACAGCCCTAATATATATATATTTGTAAATCAGTAAAATTTGTAAATGAGTAGTTTTAAGTTTCTCCATCGTTTTTAATTTGATTAAAGCCAAAGTTCTTGTACCTTTTGTCTTTTTGTATGATTTTAAAGTGTTTTTTTGCTTCAAATCAAAGTTTGTAATGTTGTGATTCTCCTCGTAGCCGGTTCGTTCGGTTCATGGTTTATAGCTTATAAATCTTTAATGAAAACCTTTTAAAAATCCCCATGGGAAAAATGAATGGATAAAATACTTGCACTCTACGGTTCATACATTGAAAAAAACAAACAAACACAAACACCCCAGTGCCAGTGTCAGTTTTAGGTCCTCTCTCAAATCTTCATGTATTTTAAGGTCATTAATCAAAAGAATACATAAGGCATCTTGTCTTAATAATGTACCGTCATCTATAGTTGTACAATAGATGTCCGAAACACTGTGTGCTATAATGTCTGTACACTTTTAACTTTGTAAATGAAGACAATAAATTAATAGATTAACCCACTTCTCCCGGGCATAATAATAATGCACATAAAATGTGGGCCAGAATCTTTCCCAGTATAAGAGAATATCGCTTTACAGCAACTAAAACACACACAAGTTCTCTCATCTACTTGGATGTATTTGCATTTTAACAAAGAAATGAAAATGCATACAAATTGTTTAAACCCTTAACCCTTTTATTTGCATGTTATATAGCCATGCATGTCCCAATGTAAAAGCTCAAGGATCCGGTTAACCTTGAAGCGTTTTGATTTTATCTTTTCAAGTAATTGGGGATCTTATGTATGGCCTCAGATTGACTGACTGAACATGATATACATGATTCGCTGAATCCAAAACACCCTTTTTTGTAGTTTAAACAGAGACGATAGTGGATAGTTTTCAGAAACTTAGACTTTTCGCATTTCCAGGCCCTCAAAACACGGTTGCTGTGTAAATGAACGGCCAAAACGCTTACGTTTTTAGTTGAAATCGAGTTTCTAAAGACATTAGTCTAATTAGACTGTTTCCATGTCTCATGACTTGTGACTTTTACGAGTAAGAAATTACTCGTTACATCTCTGATTCAGTGTTAGTCTTGATAAGCTTCATTAAAACTCTTGATTCAGTGATTGGTTTGAGATTCGTCCCTCAAACACATTCATAGAAGTACATGCATAGATACTTTTTTTTTAAGTAAATGTTTTAGTCAAAAAAGCAGCCGTGTTCAGTTTGTTGTCTTAAAATAAAAACACAATTGTAATCATATAGAATTATGAGGAAGGGTCAAAGGTTATGGTTGATTCAGTGTGACATCACACCCTGAATGCTTAAAAACGGTCATGGCGATTAAAAATTGTGAGTAATTGATTTATTTGTGTAGTAAATATCATTTTCTTTTTTATGCTCTGTCATAAAATGATTTAATTGGTTGTTCTGTTGCACTGAATCAAAAACGTGTTTAAGAGTTAAAATAAAAAAAATCTTGTTATTTGTCATACTTGACCAATAAGAGATGTGTGCCGCTAATCCCTGCTTATTTTAGGATAATTGCTATTCACCCACATGGTTTAGTGAAGCGCATCGCTCTGTTAAAATTAATTATTATCACTTATCATCATTTTTATAAAACACCAGGATGGTTAGTCAGTTGTTTTTGGTGATTCCCATATTGCATCTAATTGCCTCATGGCCTCCTGGGTGTACTAATGTTTCTGACATGCTTTCCCTCTAGACTTGGAGAAAAGCGTGTCTGGCCCTTTAAGGAAACTGACGCTGCTAGTGTTGGCTCAGGCCCAAGTGGGGGAGGGCATGTGTTTACTGAGAGACCGCAGCTGATTGGCTGCCCTAAGTCTTCACATCATAGAGAGGAGGGGCCAACTGGCATAAAATAACATGTCCTTATAAGGGCGTTGGTGGACTGCACCATTCTCCACAGCACAAGAGGGGTGTCCTCCTGTAGAGAAGCAGGGTTTTTAAGGATTTATGTAGATCAACTTCACATTACGTGACTTCACATTGGAGGTATTATTGATAAAATGCAGAAGGATGAGTTGTATCATTAGTGTTGGTTTTGTGAAACTTGTATATTATCAGTTTGTGTTTCTTCTTGATGAGCAAATGGTTACTCTGTCACACTGTAAATTTGTTCCAGAGCATCTGATATGGCACACTTTAGTGTTTTATTGTGATGTCCTCACCTCTCTATGCTTGAGCTGTGCCTCCTCTCTTCAGCTTGAGTGGTTTGTTCGGTAGACAGACTATAACCTCCCCTCCCTAAAGTCAGATTTATCTCAACTCCCAGGAAATACAGCAGTGACGATTGAAGCGTGAAAGCTGCCGATCAAGAAAACTGTGCCTCAAAAGTGGACGGTACTAAACCGGAGGGAGCCGTAGCTGGAAAGAGCCATCGAGTTGTCTGGAATTTTCTCTCAATCCTCTTCCAATGGTTCATTGGTTGAGGCCATGGCCTCTCAGTCAGGGTAAGCTAAAGCACCAGCCATGTTTTCAGTGAGCAACTCCTATAGTAGTCACGGCAAAGTTTGAGGCCTTCTCTCAGCAATCTGCATACCGTTCTTCTTTTATTTCTTTAGCTTAGTTTTAGTTCTTAGACTTTATTGTCTTGCCTTATTTTAAGTTGGTCTTAAAATGAGCCGTGCACTGACTAAGAGTCAGAATATTCTAGATGGGCCGGATGGATAATAATCTGGATTATATTACTGTGTGAAGAGCCCTTTTGGAAATATTGATATTAAGACACTTTAGGTGAACTGTGAACGTTTGCTCTATCCTGAAACTGCTTATTCTTTGGGCATGTAGAGACATATGTGGAAAAATATAAGACCTGGCTAAACCTATATCTTTCAGGTTACTTTTCATACTTTTCTTCAGTCGTCACTTCAGATTGCTTCATGGACATTTAAGCAATCCCGTCAAAAGACATGTCAATTTCCCAGCAATACTTTCTGATTGTCATTTAATCACCCAGCTTGCTTTACACTTGCATCATAGGATGTCATTGTGTCATGTGAGAGATCTTGGCAAATTTTGGATGAATAAAAGCCTGTTCACACTAAGGACGCGAACCATAAAGATATAGTTCTAAATATAAAATAATAACAATGCACGATATCGTTGGAATCACTTTCAGATCGTTTCTTTCCGGATTAACTGGAAAATCATTGACAGCCAATCAGAATCCACCCTGTTTTAAAGAGCTCGAGCATTTAAAGAACCATATCGTGCGCTGGTGTGGACGCTAGTGTAGTTGTTATTAGTTCTCGTTCTTGGTGTGAACGGGCCTTAAATCAGAAGTAGGACTGTACACTTAAATCAGGATATGGTCTATGTTTCCTTCCCAGCGGAGATCCGGACAATGCTTTTTTTGGAGCAGATAAACATTTCCATCGAGGAAGCCGGAGTACTTTGTAAAAGAAAAAAATCCCTAAACACTCAAAATATTCAAAGATGAGACTATTTTTTATTTATATTTTATATTTTTAAACAAGTTTTACCAAAAAAAAAAAAGTTAATATTTCTCCCAACTGGATATGGATATAAAAAGGTTAGATCAGATGTTTCATCAGGCTATTTATTTGACATTTAGACACATACATGTATGCCACATGACTGAGAAAACACAGGTTTAGCTCTTAAAGTATAGGCCATTTTTATATTTTGCTCAAAGTAATCAACTACTAAAAACAAACTATGTACGTAATCTAATAATCAACTCTCATCATTGAAGACAAAACAAAATGAACTAGTTATTTAAGTTTTTTGGTCTTCCCTTGCCATCTCTAAATCATTTTCCAAATTCTAACATTGTTTGTTATGAAATCCTCTTAATATGCCGTGTCTCATCTGTATGACAGATACAAATAATTGTATTCGCTGCATTCTTGTTTTCTGCAGCATTTTAGAAAAAGCATCTATTTTTCTGCTACTGTAGTTAAAATCACCGCTTCATCTGCAGCTCTTAAAGGGATACTTCACCCAAAAATGAAAATTAGCCCATAATTTACTCATGAAGCCATCCTAGGTGTATATGACATTCTTCTGTCAGACGAATACAATCAGAGTTATATTAAAAAATGTCCTGACTCTTCCAAGCTTTATAATGGCAGTGAATGGCTGTATGTCTTTGGAAGTCCTTTAAAGCGCATCTATTCATGCTAAAAGTGCTCGAAACGGCTCTGCGGGCGTTAATAAAGGCCTTCTGAAGTAAAGCGATGCGTTCGTGTAAGAAAAACATCCATATTTAAAACTTTATCGACTGAAATAACTAGCTTCCGGCAGACGGCGTGCGAAAGAGTAGCACTTGACCCGACGCACAAGTTAATGACGCCAATTGACGCCTCTCGAGGTTCAGGCAAACAGGGCTGGGCAACCGTGTTCATCATTACGTCGTGCGTCGGGTCAAGTGCCACTTTCGCACGCCGTCTGCCGGAAGCTAGTTATTTCAGTCGATAAAGTTTTAAATATGGATGTTTTTCTTACATGAACGCATCGCTTCACTTCAGAAGGCCTTTCCTAATGCCCCAAGCATACTTTGAAAGCGTATACCTTGCTCTTGAGCCGTGGTGAAGCTCGAGTCCAGGTTTGAAACTGAAGTGGAGTACATTGTGATCTAACCCGAAGGCAGCGAGTGAGATGCATTGCTGAGGCTTCAAACCCTCGACGTTATTGAAACTGTTGATGAGAGAGAGAGAGAGAGAGAGAGAGAGAGAGAGAGAGAGAGAGAGAGAGAGAGAGAGGTTCAGGTGTACACTCCAGCTCATCAGCAAAGACCATTAATGGTTTGACTAATTGGATATGGTGCAGCGTAGTGTGTGTGTGTGTGAGTCAAGCGTCTGCACGTTGCATCGGTCGTTCGAGTGGTTTTGTCGTGCAAACGCTCTCCCATTAGCACATCCACTCGCTGAGCTTTCTCGACGCGCCCGTCAGAGCCCTTCTGTTACCTTGACCTGATCTAAAGCTTCGAGTCCCCCCCCCCCCCCCGCCGTGATGTCACACACCTCACGTTCACTGATCTAATCACTGACTCTGTGCGAAAGCAACTTTGTTGATGTTTGTTGTTTTAATGAATTGGCCTGTAATATCAAGGCATTTTTAACTCTCACACTGTTTAATTAGTGATTTGTTTACAGTCTAAGAATAATAGGTTTTGTAAAGACTTAATGCATTAACTCTTTTTCTCCTTTTTCTTGCTTTCTTTCATCCATCTTTTGTTTGTTCGCTCTCTGCTGCCCCCTGTCTTTCATTCTCACTCTCCTCACATTTGTTTGTTTTGTGCTCTCTCTCCTGCTGTTTTGCCCCCCCCCCCCCCATTATTTTTCATCCTTTCACCATTTTGTTTTCTTCCCCCTCCCTTTTTTTTTTTTTTTTTTTGCCCATTTTTGTCGTCCCTTTGCTTTTGAAACGAACCATAGTTTTACCACTGAGCCTGTAGTTTTGGCATGGTTATGGAGGTACAGTGAGTATAACTAACTAATGAATTCCCAGCTTTACCTGAGAAACGAGTTGAAACCTGTATTTTATGATCCATGTAGTCTTCAGCGTTCATTAATAAGCCTCTACACAACATCACCTATGTTTCATTGAGAGAGTAGGTTTCATCCTGTTGTGGTTTTGAATGACGATCTGAACCGATAAGAATATTTTATTTGAAAGTAAAAAAAATCAAATGCACATCAAAGACTGACAGATGTCAGGACGTTTCATTGGCTGTTAGCTGTACTTTCATCAGAATTTCCAGTGTGGTAAATGTTGTCCGAATCTGAAACTACTTTTGCAAGTCCTGTCGTTATTAGGCCACACGTAGTCATTCGGTGATGTACAGAGAGGATAATGATGGCGTGTGTGAAACATTATATAACGTTTGGTTAGCCGAAGCACACAGCGTAAAACATAGATGGACAGACTCAAAGTTTGTGTCGATTTAACTCCAACATTGAGCTCTCCTGTCTTGAAATAGCCCAGTTTTGATTTCTAAACCAGAGCAGGGAACCACGCACATCTCTGCTTGACTCCTGTTTATATTTCCATTTGTTGTTCAAATGTGTAACTTTGTCTTGGTTTAAATGTAGCTGAAGGTGTCAGGAAGATATTTTCTCTTTGATTCTTCACTGCTTAGTGACTCTGTCTCTGTTGTTAGCAACATGAACCGTGAAGACCGGAATGTGCTCCGTATGAAAGAAAGGGAAAGGAGAAATCAAGAAATCCAGCAGGGAGGAGAGGCCTTTCCAGCTAACTCCCCCCTCTTTCCTGAACCTATTAAAGTTGTAAGTTCATTTTGTTTCTTCTTTTTTTCATTTTATTTATTTATTCATTTATTTTTCGCCCTGTAGACCTCATTTAATCTTGGGTGGTTGTTCCTTTTTGGTTTTCACATTCTCTGATATATTATGCTCCATTAATCTTCCTCCTCAGAGGAGAACCCACTACTGATGAAAGCTTTGTGGCCATACAGTTGTACAGTGACGGTAATTACTGAATGATTACAAAATGTATGTGCACTGTGCTAATTGGTGTATATTAACCAGAGCTACACAATTCTGGATAAAATGAGAAGCACTGATTTTTCGTTTCAAATAGAGATCTAGATTCTTCCACGATTCTCAGCAGACAACTAAACAAAGGTTCTGACAAAATGGTAATTGCTGCAGTCTATTTAAAATGTTTAATTAATCTGAGTTGATGTTTAAAATGCATGGTTTGAATGAATGATTCAATGACTCACTCATACAGACTTCACTTGTTTCTGGATGAATCTTTCGAATGAATGATTCAATGACTCTTGATGAATCAGCATATCTGACCAAATCTCTTGAGTGAATGATTCAATGACTAATGCATATTTTGACAGTCACCTGTCGCCACCTACTGGTGTACAATCGTTATTTCAAGCATCAAGTTACTTTCTAAAGCTGATTTGCTCTATTTTGATCGCTTCTGTCGACATCAGTGTTTATATCTGAACTTTAAACTTTTATCACAGTACTTCTGTGATGATATGAATGATTGCACGACAGAAATAATGATACTGTGGCTGTTTCATACCTATACATGACAACTGCTGTCTCTGGATCGTACTTGTCAAAGGCGAATCCCTGTCATTTAGTAATGAGATCACACTCTTTTAACAATTAATCGTGCAGCTCTTATTAACCTCAACATTAACTCTTATTAAGCTCAGTATTAACCATTCATATTTAGCCTCTATATAAAATGTAATGATAGCAAAAAAGATGCTTTAATTGCTGGATTTAAATGACTGTTTTTATTGGCGTCAGGTTTCATTTGATATTTCAACCCTTATGGTTATTGCAGGGCATTTTATAGGTAAGTACTTGCATTGTTAGATGTACTGTTTTGTGAACAGTCTGTTCCTGGCTAGTATAAAATGTCTGTTGGTTAATGGCCGGTTAACTTCCCTTCCTAAATATGTGGTAAGTCCTCGGCAAATTGTTGCCCACTTTCTAGTTATACACGGATAAACATTGTGTAGTTTACTCTTCCAGGTGTGAAGTAAAGAGCATTCCCAGTTAGGGCTGGTCATTGAGAACCCTTTCATTGCCATGCTCAAAGAAATTGCATAATGTTTCATCAGATGATTTAATTTGAGCTGTGAGTTTGCAGTCTGAATTCAGTGTGATGAGAGCAAGATGAAATACAGTACGAAGACAATAGCATTTATTTTGTCTAGTGGTTCAACGGATCACAAAACTCACGGTTCGGATCATATTGCAGTTTTTAAGTCACGGATCGGATAACTTTTCGGATCAGCAAGAAAAACAGTAATATTTTGGTGGTGGGGTTAAATTAGCTAAGACACACTACTTGCCTAACTAATAAAGTTCAGACATTATTAAAGGCAAGCTAGTGAACAGTCAGTAAAAAATAAGGCATAGATAAATACAATATAACAAAGTTTCAAATAAAGTAAGGTCTAACTAGTATTCAGTATTAAATGTAAAATAACAAGTTTTCACTGTATACATTTAATATAGATTAATCTTAGCTATTTTGTTGTTTAAATAATATTAATGACACAGACAGCTGCAGGTATTTATAGGTTAACCTATATTCTTTAACCTGATTTCTTTCTTAACCGTTTATGCTCAATTAAGATCTAACCGGCTGTGATTACGAGAACACTTGCCGAGATGGTGATTTTGATGAACTTTTTGGGTGTCAGAATCAGAATATGTAGTTTGTGCATAAAAATGTCCGTCAAAACCAACACGCGTTGAAGGATGTTCACTAACCCGGTGGAGTTTTACAGTCGAATTGGCGTTTGTTCTCTTAAGCACGCAGTGTTGAAGTACTTCACTCAGTTCCCTGATCATTCCCAGTACATTTCAGCGAGTGAAGAACAGATTTATACTCTAGTGCATTATGTATTAGGGACGTTATCGTCTTTGACAGACAGCAAGTTGAAGCCAGCCGCCATTTTCTCCCTCTTCTCGGAAAGCGATGACTCGTTCAACACATCCGGTAGTTTGGGTTTTCCAGGAGATGCGTGTTGTCCCTCTGCTTTTCGTTAATACTACCGTGTATTGTGCACGTTATTTTTTGACAGACATCAATGTTGTGGTATGAATTTGAAAACGGATGGACTGTAAGGTAATAATTGGAGTGACTGATGCACATGAATGCATGTCGTGATAACATGTAAGGGGTGAACAGTTTTTTTTTTTTTTTTTTTTTTTTTTAAATAAAACATACTGGAGTTGTTCAAAATGCTTTTTGCATAGTTCATTATACTTATTTTACAGAATGACGTTTATTTCCTGGCTTTTGTTACTCAGAGATGGTCAAAAATGTTACATTCTTCTATCGCAAATTCGTTGACTTTTGAAAATCAAGTTCCTTTTTATACCAGAAAAGGATGCATAGTTTTTTTTTATTATTATTATTGTCTCTCTTAACAAAAATCATTCTTTTTAACCCATGAAAATGCACTATTATTGTAAATAATAGTGAAAAATCACTTTTCAAAACTGTTTCCCCTTAGCAGATCTTGACTCATATCTATTTTGTTGTACAACTCACTAGATTTTAATATTTCCAGCCTCCTGAAATTGCCTGGCAAGCACAGTGTCTTTGCTGTGTTGACACACTTCCCTTTGAAACAGGAAGTTTTGGCTTTATTTGTTTTTGTTTTGTAGTGTGTTCTGTTTTATTGGACTAAAGTTTGAAGTGTAAGATTTTTAGTTCAATACTATACATTTTAAATGTGTATATCTGCTAAATCTGCGTTAATTTTTGGGAAATACACTAGTGTGTGTGTATTTAGGTCTCAAAGCTAGCAGACATGGACCTAAAACCCTACGTTTATCACATAAAAGCTGAAAAGGGCAGCGATATTATAGTCACATATGTTTCTGTAAAGAAGATTACAGTCTCCCTGTCTAATCTTTGCTGCTAACCTGCTTTGCTCAGCATTAAGTGCTTCGTTGTTGGTGAACCTGTCATAGGACGTAAGAAATGCAACCTGTCAGGTAGAGAATACTGTCTGTCATCTTCCCTGAAGGATCCGACTAACAGTGGGAAACCTCACTGTGACATTTCCTCCGGGTGGGCTAGGACACGACACACTGCTTATTTTGGATGACCTCATCGGGTGTAGTAGTGCAAAAAATATTTCACATAACGATCTGAACATTCTGGACAGATCAAGTTATAAAACAAGACGAGGAATATTGAGTCCTGTCATATGATTCTGCGTTGTCTCTAAATCATGATTGATTGTTGCAGGGATCAAACAACAAATGGGGGAACTGCTAAAAAATGTCTCTTACAATGACATTACTAGCTTTACACAAACACAGTGCAACGTTTTTCTTTTAACTGAAGCAGAAGCACCTTTTCATTTTCTTCACATTTCAAATCTATACATTTTGATATGTATAAAAAGAAGGGAGGGAGCTGGGATTTATAAAATATTTAGGCAAAGAAATTAATAATAATTGCTTGTTGAGACTATTAGAAATAGACAGATTTTTCACAGGAGGAAATGGTTATATCTAGATAGCCTTTTCTAATGATTCTACTTTGTATTTGCCTTAATACAAATAACAATATGCTTTTTATCAGCTAGATGCTAAGCAAACATACATACTAATTATAATTCAAATTTAACTTGATGTACTAAAAAACTGAAATAAAAAATGAGTAAAAACAACAAAATTGCTAAAACTTGAACTAAAATTTATTAAAATATTGCAAAATTCAGAAACGGCAATATATTTCCTTACTCCTCCCCTAATATATTTAACTCTTTCCCTGCCAGTATTTTTGATCATGTTCACACAACTTTCATGGCCCCCAGAATATTTTTTGAATGAATATCTGAACATGCAATATATCAAAAGAAATAACAGAGCCTCAACTTTAAAAAAAGCTTTTGAACCAAAAACTTAGATGATTTTTTTTTTTTTATATATATATATATATATATATATATATATATATATATATATATATATATATATATGACTATAATGTGCACAAGCAATGCTTTAATCGCTTGTTTTTTTTGCTCCTTCTTTCCTGAGTTGTGATCCGGAGATTATGTACTCTTTCAGAAGATTTATAATAGCGCCCCCTACCGTAAACACGGAAAGAGCTAACAATAACTATATAATAACATATGAATTTATTTCTGCCAAAGTACCATAGTTAATGTATTTGTATTACAGTAAATCCAATCAAAGAGAGCTGGCAAACTTTGTAGTGGCACCAAATGCGATTTTTTTTTTTGCTGATGTTCTCATGCTAATCTCAACACTGTCCTTTTTCTCTCAACAGTCCAAGGAAGATAAACTCTCAAGTCGTATCCAGAGCATGCTGGGAAATTACGACGAGATGAAGGAGACCCTCGGTGAACCCCCAATGTCCAAGCTCATTCCCAAAGCCTCCAGCTCGTCCTCGGAAGATAAATCTGGCCAGTACGGTGACCAGCGCGGAGGCACACAGAGTCAGAACAGTAAATGGACTCCGGTTGGCCCGGCTCCTCCTGGCATCTCTTCCACGACCTCCTCCTCCTCCTCCTCCTCGCAGAAGCGTTCATCAGTGCAGGGAAGCCGTAGCGGAAAGAAGTCCAGCAAACACGGATCCGAACACAAGTCCCACTCCACCTCCAGCCCGGCCAAGGGCTCCATGAGCTCCGGCTCACACTCGCGCTCTCGCACCAAATCTCCCCGAGACCGAGAAGCCAACTGGGACTCGCCCTCAAGAGTTCATTCCTTCTCCAGCGGACAGCATCCCAGCCAGACCTTCCCGCCCTCACTCACCAAGCCCATGCTCCAGAAACCCACAGCGTATGTGCGGCCCATGGACGGCCTGGAGACGGCCGAGCCCAAGAGCTCTTCGGACTCGTACGGTGGCCAGTCGCACAGCAGTGCCGTGGGAGAAATGAAGCCCAATGGAAAGGCTTCTCTCACCAAGCTCAAGATCCCCGCGCACCCGGTCGACGTAAGTCACGCATGCTTTTCTTTCACACGTTATCGAACTGTTCATTTAATTAGGAATCACATTTTCCTTGATCTTTTAAGATAAAACAGTCAGAGTTTAAAGGTGACATATTATGCCCCCTTTCACAAGATGTAATATAAATCTAAGGTGTCCCCAGAATGTGTCTGTGAAATTTCAGCTCAAAATACCCACACAGATCAGTTATTATAGCTTGTCAAATTGGCCCCTTTTTGGGTGTGAGCAAAAACGTGCTTTTTGTGTGTGTCCCTTTAAATGCAAATGAGCTGCTGCTCCCCGCGCCCATTAGGAAGAGGCCGATCCTTTACACGAGCTTCGGATACAATAACAAAACGGCAATCTCACTCATCCAAAATAAATAACCAGTAGCGAGTGCATCCTTACGGAGAGACTCAGGACGAGTTTAACTTTTAAACTCACCTGGACGCTTCTGAATGGTTAGTGGAGACATTTATGTAGTTGTTGTGGAGTTTTGATTCATCTGTGTCGGGGGGATTTCCATTGAAATTAAATTAATCCACTGCTCTCTTGTCTCATCTGAGGCTGGGACTATAAATAGTGTTCAGTGCTCGTCTGTGCTCAACGACAGAACAGTTTCATGCTTTGCTCAAACTTTTGCCATTGCGTTAGAACTGGTTACACTGTTGTCGCTTGCGAAAACCAAATGGCGGCGCCGTGGGTGTAAACGTGCAGATTAAGGGCCGGTAATATTATAATAAGATCCTCTTCCTACGTCAGAAGGGAAGCGAAATCTGATCGGCTTATTTTTTGACATGCTTGCAGAGAAAGGCTTACCAAAAGAAAGTTACTGGGTTTCACTTTTTATGTTTTCTGGGTTGGTAGAAGCACTGGGGACCCGATTATAGCACAGTCAGATTTACATGATATGTCACCTTTAAAGGTACATTTCTTTGTTTGTACATACCTTCAAACTGATAACGTACATAATTATTTATTAGGCTGAAATCTGAGGTTTATCATTTTAAAAACTTTTTATTTTTTTCAAAACTTGTATTATTTGAACTGTACAATTGTTTCAATCATACACTGCCCGGCCAAAAAACAACAAAAAAAGTAAGTTGCTGTTTGGATTTGAATAGGCATATGCTTAAGAGTCTATGATTGGATCATTATTGCCGCTTTAAAGGGACCGTTCACCCAAAAATGAAAATTACCCCATGATTTACTCACCCTCAAGTCATCCTAGGTGTACATGACTTTCTTCTTTCAGACGAATACAATCAGAGTTATATTCAAATATGTCCTGGCTCTTCCAAGCTTTATAATGGCAGTGAATGGCTGTTTCAGTTTTGTCCGTAAAAGTGCATCTATCCATTATAAAAGTGCTCCACACGGCTCTAGGGTTAATAAAGGCCTTCTGAAGCCAAGCGATGAGTTTGTGTAAGAAAAATACCCATATTTATAACTTTATAATCTAAAATAACTAGCTTCCGCCAGATTAATATAACTATTTGTTGTTATACTCTTCGCCAAAACTTTACAAAATGGAGTCTTCAAGCAGAGAGGATGATTTTGTGGTTCTCTCTCTTCTTAAAGAGGAAATATTGGGTCCATCCAATCCTGAGATTACATAGAGAGGAAGGAGAGTTCGCTGCGGGATTATCCCAAGAGATTCAAAGTTTACCTCAGGATGTCAGTGGCTCAGTTTGATGCTTTGCTAGCGATACTGGAGCCACATTGTTAAAAACAAGACCACCAATTACCGTGAACAATTGATCCTGGACAGTTCTGCATTTTGCCGTTCGCTTGTACGGTGGCTCTGATTGTCAAAACACCTCTCAAAATGCTTGCTAGGGATGCGAAAAACCCAATCCAAATTTTTTTATGACGGACGAAAGTTTCGGAGGCAAACGTGATTAACACAACATGAGGGTGAATTTATTTTTTAACGTGCGAAAATTTCGGACTCTGTGTGGATGGACCTTTAGTGTAGCTTTTCGTTTCTTAAACAACCATGTAGGAAGAAATATCATGGCCATATTCTAGGAATCATATACATATACAAAGAATCATCAGGCTCAAATGGTGAAAGAATTGTTGTGTGGAGCATGAAGAATCATTTTCACACATGAATTGGCAACTCTTTGAGTCCGGACCTTAAATTCACTGAAAGTCCTTGGGTTGTGCTGGAGGAGACTTTACAGAGTGCTGGACTCTTGCATTGGCAATACAAGATCTTGACCAGTAATTGATGCACCTCTGATGGAAATATCATCACAACATTTATTTCTGTCAAGAGATGCATCAAATTTTGGTCAGGATCATGTATGCAAGAGTCCAGCTCTCTGTAAAGTCGAAAGACTTTCAGTGAATTTGAATGCATTTGCCTATTTAAATCCTTGTAGTTTTTGTGTTTATTTATTTTTTTTACAGTTTAGCATGTTACCATAGACAACAACATTGCAGTCTAAACCATGTTCAGGTTGCAACTACTTGAAAGATATGAAGGTCAAACTATTATTCCATGTTTTTTTTGTGTATAGGTCTTGTAGGACTTTCTTCTTCCTATCAGTGATATATTATCAATAATCCATGTGTATACTTTACACCATCAGATTATGCATGCAGAAAAGCAGTTACTCTGCAAGTAACTTGCAATCGTATGTTTCAGCCGCAGATGAGCCCAGAAATCTTTACTGCACCCAAGTCAAAACTAGCCTGCAAAAACATCAATGTCTGATGTCGGACAGATGAGCGATGAACACTTGACTGTTTACGATGCCTGTTGAATGATCATACTTTTGGCCTACTTAGTCACTGTTAAGTTATAATAAGCAAGTAGGATAGGTAATAGTATTCTTAAAAATCAGAAGAACTTGCTATAAATACAGAAAGTGTGGAAATCCAGTGAACCTTGAGTTGTTTCTGACTGCTCTGAATATCCTTCACTGTAAACCCGAATGCTCAAAATAATTAATTGGTTTGAGTAGGGCGAACTTAAATTAATCAAATTAACTCTTATGAGTATTTATAACTTTCTTTTGAGGTCACAAAACTGACACGTTTTAAATCATCTGAATTGTTTCATTGTTTTGAGTTTTTTTAACTTGTTTCTTTTAATTTAGACAAACTTAAATGTAACTGAAACTGGGCTTGGATTTGTATTTCCCAGCATGCTTTGCCATGACACTCAACAGGGCGATTAAATGCTAAAGTTTAAATAAGGTTTTTTGAGTAAGATTAATGTCAAGTTGGAGGTTTAGTAGTGTTTGATGTTTTGCTGTGTTAATTTAGAAGAGTTTCTGTAATGTTTTTTTGTTGTTGTTGAGGATTACCATAATTTAGTTTGAGAACAGATATATGTTAAATGTTCTATATTGTTGTAGTTATTCAGCAAGTGCTATGCTATGCTAATGCCTTCAAAAGTTCATGTTACCATTAGCAAGTTAGTATTTATTGAATTGGCTAGTTAAAGCTGGCCACGGTTCCACCACTAAAACTATTTAAGTTGAGTTTACATGATAAATGTATGAATTCACTTACTCAAATATTTCAAGTTAATAGTAATTCAATTGTATGAGTACAAAATAAAAATATGCAAGTTCTGCTTACTAAAACTTTGAATTTCTTAACTTTAAAATTTTTTGATGTAAATGATAACCATTTTGAGTTTTGCCAACTTATTTGGGTTTACTGTGTTCCCACAGGTTCTTAACATAAAGAAGCTTAAATATTTTAACGATATATCGGCCACCATATCGGTATTGGCCCATATATGTTCATTTTTAATGTTATCGTTATCGGCCTGATAAGAAAATTTGGCCGATATATTAAAGCCGATAAATAATGGATTATTTCCTTCAGCTGAGACACTTCAGATCAACATGATGGTTTTGAATTGCTTGAAATATGATTGGAAATCACTTCAAAAAAGGAAAATACAGTAAAGTTCAACATGCACAGCACAAGTCTGACATATAAGCTACATAAAATTATAATGAGAACATCATAATTGTGTGTTTGGGACATGGCTTTTAATGGCGAGACTTTTGTTTTTGTAATCAGGCTCTCAAAAATTATATAAAAATTTGGATTTAGATTTAGAATATATCGGTTATCGGCTTTCAAATATCAAGAATTTTTGTTATCGGCCGAAATTGTCATATCGGTGCATCCCTAAGTTTTAACAAGTATTTATTTAAAGGTTAAAAGTTATTACTCCAGAAATGTCTTTTACGTGTTTGTGGAGGTGCACTACATGACATTTATCAACCTGAACTGCCCTATCCTCGTCATTGAAAGGTCATTGTATGAAAATTAAATTTTAAAAGATTTTTGATCTTAAAATAATAGTTCTGGACAAAAAAACAAAAACAAAACACACATTGCAGTCTTATGCCTCTTGCACCTCCGAATACGATACCCAGAAGGCGCACAAATGTTTGTAAGACATGTCATAAGACACTCCAGATGTGTCCATAAATAACATAATTACACGTGTTGAGACTTTTACGCCTTCAGATTATGTGTGTGTATATGCAGGGAATTAGTTGTGTAAATGTGGCCGTTCGGTTGGATCACACACACACGCTTACAGCATGGAAGGGAAAAATGTAATCAAGCCGTTTTGTTTAGTCAGAAAGAGTTTCATTGCCGCGTTTTGGCTCGCCAGCATCAAACACAGTGGCTTTCTGCCACAACTTAGCATGAGCCCTTGAGGAAATGAGGACCTGTTATTAGAATAACGATATTATTAATGAAATAAATCAATTATATGACCCATTTTAAATGACACTGGCTGGAAGCATGTATGGGTTTTACAACTTATAAGTTACACTTGACTTGTAGTCATAAACAACAGCCCTGTATGTTTGATGATTCTTACATGCTGCTCAAAGATCTGCATGATTTTGTTCATTCTTGCAGGGTTCAATGGGAGGAGATGCGAGCTGTGTAGATGAAATTTTAAAGGTAAGAACCATTGTATTATTTGCTGTCACTAGTAAAAGAACACTGAAAAAATAATGGTGTTATAATTTACTCAACTTAGCTTCATGTTAAAAAATGCTGACAACAGACTAGCAGTGTTTAGTAACATGTTAGCAATGCTTAGGAATATGTTATGTGTTAACAGTGTTAAAACATGCTAAAAATGACTAGCTACGTGTTAAAACATGCTGACAACAAACTAATAATGCCTTGTAACATGTTAGCATGTTTTAACATGGAGCAATGTTAAATGCTAAGTAGGGCTGAACGATATTCTGTTTTAACATCGACATCGCGATGTGCGAATGAGCAATAGTCACATCGCCGGAACATGCGATGTGAAGGGTAGTGTATTGAGAAACCCATGGTGTATTAAGAGAACGGTAGCACACAGTAAACACAAGTTTGTTGTATGGCTTTTTGCTGGGGTGACTTGCACGTTCCGCGTGCTTGCACAGTGATTGGTTCGCTGTGCCGCAGCTCATCGCGCTCACAGCCAACATTCACTGGCATCCTATAGCTAAAAATGGGCGACGAAGAGGATCCGCCGCAAAAAAAAAAGAAAAAAAAAAAAAAAGATTTCATACCAAAAAGAAAGTCCAAATCAGCTATTTGGGACTATTTCGTCTACAAAAAGGAGGATGTTGACCAAAAAGAGGTACTTTGCTGGAGTGTTATAAAGTTGTGAATGGTTGTCTTTTTTTAAAAAGTATTTTATTTTTCGTGTTCGCATTTATGAGGAAAAAACAATTTTACGTGACAGTTCTCCATTACGGACGCGACCGTTATGAAAGCGGCACTAAAAGACTGATTAAAACTTTCACAGAGACCTCAAACAGAAAGCACAAAGCCTTTCTTTAAAGCGAATTTCGTTTTGTATTAATTGTATCTTAATTTTAATCAGTGTTTCTTTATCCAATTTCCTGGATTTAATAAATAAAAAGTAAATATAGCAGACATAATCACGACATGGAGGCGCCAGCGCCTGAATCCGTGAACCGAAACTCAGCGTATAAGGTAGCCTACTCGCCTCACACCTAAAAAAAAAATATATATATATATCTATTATCTACAGAAATCTCTACTTTTAAACAGAACCATTCAAAACAAAATAAAACTATGTAATCCGTATGAAAAGTGCATTTCTCTCCCACGCGATCACTACTGCGAAGATGAAGATCGTCAACTTCATCTTTACAGAAAACACTTGTTTATTAATAAAATGTCTCATTGTAATATTTTACATATTCATAATCATTACTTTTGCTGGTTCTTTGTGACAGCTTTTAAGTGCCGTTTACATGAACGCGTCAGCACCGAAACAGAGAGACACAGAGAGAGAGAGAGAATAAGATTTTTTTGACAGAAATATTTTTTCCGAATTCTGACGTATATGTTCTAATTTTGGAATAAAATATTAAGTGGCCTTTTTGTCATTTGTAATGAAGCTTGCGTAGTGAAATTATTAATATCATGGAATGGTAGGCTAATTATTGACTTTAGCCTGGATTGATGGCACGCAATATCGCAATATATATCGTTGGGAAAAAAATATCGCAATGTAATTTTTTTTTCCAATATCGTGCAGCCCTAATGCTAAGAACATGTTAACGATGCCTAGCAGTATGTTGAAATGTTGACAATGAACTAGCAGTGTTTAATATATTAGCAACGCTTAGCAATATGCTACATGTTAACAACATGTTAAAACATGCTGACAACAGACTAGCAGTGCTTAGCAAAATGCTAACTGTTAAAAAACGTGCTAAAACATGTTAGCAATGCCTAGCAGCATGTTAAAAATGCTGAAAACAGATCAACAATGCTTGGCAACATGCTAGAAACATGTTAACAAATGTTAACAACATGCTAACAACGCCTAGCAGTATGTTGAAATGTTGACGACAGACTAGCAGTATTTAGCAGTGCGTGTTGGCAAACGCTTAGCTGTATGCTACATGTTAACATGTTAAAATGTGTTAGCATTTCCTGGCAACATGTTAAACTATGACAACAGACTTGTGATGCCTAGCAACACTTCGCAATATGCTAAATGTTACAAATATGTTAAAACATGCTAACAATGCCTAGCAGCATGTGAAAAAAATTGACAACAGACTAGCAATGCCTACACATGTTATCAACACTAGACAATATGGTTAATGTTAACAAGCTAACAGTGCCTAACAACATGTAGCAATAAATTAAATGCCTAGCATTATGTTGAAATGTTGACTATGGACTAGCAGTGTTAGTAGCATGTTAGCAATGTGCTACATATTAACAACGTTAAAACATGCTAAAAATGACTAGCTATGTGTTAAAATTAAAGTTAAATAGCTTATAAAGTTATGAAACTTCCCCTCAGCCAAAACGATTGGCAGGGAACAAATTATAGATTCACGAGACCAAAAATCGCCCGTTAGATATACACAAGACGAATTATATCTCATGTTTAACCACTACAGAGACGCCAGAGTCAGCGGCAAACCTCAGAACGACTAGCCGAGGAAAGGCTGTTCCCGGCGGGGTACATGAACGCCAAGCGCCCGGTGATCGCCTGCATCTGACAACCTGGATCAAATTTTCATAAATCTTTATAAATAAACCACAGATTTGAGCTTTAAACAACTACATTCTCGCCTGAAAAACTCTTAAAACTACATTTCATGATACAGAAACAGTAGTATTATATTTCAACTGTATATTAAAAAATGGCGCTTCTTATGTTGTCATTCGCCTTGGTCATTCGCCTATGTTGTCATACGCAGCCTATGCTCGTTATCAGCTGTCAATCAAGCTGTCAATCAAAGTTAACCACGCCCTTATTTGGCATACATTTTATATCTAAATGCTATCTAAACTAACGAGTTAGAAAAAAATTCACCCCCCTCACAGTTGTCAGGCACTCGGAACCTATCGAAAAATACAATAAAAGTCCATGGGACCAACCTGTAAAAACATTAATTTATGCTGTGAAAACTGACATTTTAACATGGGGGACTATGGAGATTTGCTCCCTTTTGGGACCTTCCCCTAGCGGATTTTCAATGTATTGCAGTTTTTCGCACTTCCGGGTAGGTTTCATTTTTCAGATTAGAATGTTGCCCCTTGGTAGCATGTTAGCAATGTGCTACATATTAACAACGTTAAAACATGCTAAAAATGACTAGCTATGTGTTAAAATATGCTGACAATGAACTAGCAATATGTTAAATGCTAAAAATGCCATGTTGAAATGCTGACTATGTACTAGCAGTGTTTAGTAACATGTTAGAAACGCTTACAAAATGTTTAAAACATGCAAACAACGCCTACCGGTATGGTAAAAAATGCTTGGAGCAACTGAAAACATTCTAATGTGTTTTTTTAGCAGTCTGATGGGATCTAGAATAGTCTTAATATGGTCTGTGTTTTGTGCGTGTTTCTTTTTTTTTCTTTTTTTACCTTAAAACTTCAAGATTTCAAGCCTATTTCAAACTTTTAGACTAGCCAACCTCAAAGTTTGTCAGCTACCCAGTTTCTCTCGTCACTCTCTCTAAAGATAAGAACTCTAAAACTTGTAATAAACCTTAAGAAACCTTTTCTCCCGTTTTCTTCACTTCTAATCCGTCCGTAAAGAAAGGAACCGCAAGACATTCTGGAAAGCACTTTGAATTAGCCTAAATGTCAATATTTTGAACACATGGTAAGTCTTGGAAATGTTCGATGTGTAAGTGGTGCTGAGATCGCTGTCCACTGGAGACGCATTAGAACGAAGGTCCGGCTATAAAAAGGCAGATAGAAGAGATGAAGGTGTCAAAGTGCAGAAAGGGAAACTAGTTTTAAAACCAGCTTGATTGAACTGTGTTTTCTTCTCCAGGAAATGACTCAGGTCTGGCCGCCTCCGCTGACAGCCATTCACACGCCCTGCAAGACTGAACCTTCAAAATTCCCTTTCTCCACCTCCAAGGTCAGACATGAAAGGGTCTCTGTGGTCACACACACACCTGCCACACACACTTGGCTCAGTCCATTTTAATCATGTTTGCAGGATAGTATAAAAACAGAGTCGTTCAATGTAGGGCTGTCAAAATGGCTGAAAACCTACATTTCTTAAATATTAGCAAAATGCGAATTATACTCCAATTCTGAAGGCAATACTTATTAATGTTAGAGGAAAACAGTGGTGTATTGTCTCCTATGTCCACAAGAGGGCGCGAGCGAGCGCAATAAGCAAACGTAAGCCAAATCAAGCATTGCGTCTTTTAATGAAAAGAAATAACATTCTCTTTTTAAAGTGCATTAACTTTTAAGAAAAATTGTTCTTAAATAAAATATAATTTCCTTAATGTGCATCAGTAACCTGAGAAAACACTTCAACAGAGCGTAATGAACTACATGAACACCAAATAACATTTGTATTTGACAGCCCTAGTTTAATGCAGAAAGTATGTATTTATACCCATAAGCTGCACTACAAAATGCATGATTGCCATTGCATTTCTTCATCCAAACAGTGTTCATATTCATTTTGATCTACCGTTTTAGCATTTGAAACCAGTCAAACTTTTTTTTTTGCGATGTATGTATACGTGTGTTCAGTTTGTAATTGTTAGCTTCTTTGTTGTAGGATGCCCAGCACCTGTCTTTTGGGGCACAAAGTAAGTTCTAGCAGTCATTTAATGAGATTTGAGTGTTTCTTTAGCCTTTTAAATTGATGTATTTTTTGTGCTGACTTTCCCTCACTCAGAAAAAATCTCAGGGAAGAGCGCATCCACCAGTCACCCGTCAAAGCCAAGCGACAGCGACCAGTCCAAGTGAGTCTCTGAGACGCTGAAGTAAATCTGCCTGCTCTGTCTGGAGCTCTTTCTGTCCTGTAGCGTTACGTTTAGAAGAACATTTCCGAGTGCGATTTCAAGTTAGGCTTTGTGGACCGCATCTTCGGTTTATAATAATAACAGAAAATAATTCAATTATTATTGTTATTATTTGATTTATTTTTTAATCTGTAGCATAACATAGATTCTGATAACTTGAATTCACCGTTAATTCTTTTAATAGAAATTGGAAATGTCCTAATGGAATGCATCCTATATTGTTTTAAAGCTTTTTATCTTGGATAAATGAACACCTCTCAGTGTCTCAGTGAGTTTAGCTGAAGTCCTGCTCTTATTCCAGCACACTGCAGGATGATCTGAAGCTCAGCACCAGCGAAGACAGTGACGGAGAGCAAGATCCTGCCAAAAACACCTCCCGAAACACCTCAGCAAGGTGACACACTCGAACAGCTGATGTTTAGAGGGATAGTGTACTTCATGTGTTTGATTCCATGGGAGAGGGTGACAAAATAAAACATGCACTGGATAGTTCACCCAAAAATGAAAAAAAGTTGAATTAATTACTCACGCTCATGTCGTTCCAAACCCGTACGACTTTCGTTCATCTTCAAAACACAAATGAAGATCTTTTAATGAAATATGAGATATATCTGTTCCTCCATTGACAGGCTACGCAACTACCACTTTGACGCTTCAAAATATTCATAAAGAGATCTCAAGACTAATCGATATGAATCAAGCAGTCAAGTAAAAATGTTCTGAAGAGACACGATCGATTTATATGATGAACAGATTTAATTTAGGCTTTTATTCACATATAAACATTGATCAGCGCAAACACCTCATTGGTTCTTGCCGAAGCTCAAGCGTGCGGCGTAACAGGAGAATGAACCTCATTGGTTCTCGCACGCCAAGCAAATCATATCTCCCGTTTGCCATATCAGATGTGTGCTTTGAATGGTTATATGTGAATAAAAGCCTAAATTAAATCTGTTCATCATATAAAGCGATCGTGTCTCTTCAGAACATTTTTACTTGACTGCTTGATTCATATGGATTAGATTTACGATCGTGTGCTGACTCAGTGGAGAGGCAGAAATCTCTCAGATTTCATTAAAATATCTTCATTAGTGTTTCGAAGATTAACTAAACTCGTACAGGTTTGGAACGACATGAGGGTGAGTAAAAATGACACAATTTTCATTTTTGGGTGAACTAACACTTAAATGATGAAACGTAAAGCAACTTTTTTGTTGTAGTGTGTAAGTTGTAACTGCACCCCTTTACGCCAAAACTGAGCCGCGTTGTGAGTTTCGCACAGGTAGTGCAACAGACCAAAGGTTAATCGTGCTTTAGGCGAATTAACTTGCTTTTTTGGCATAGTCTCATTGTTATTTGTGCCTTTGCAATGTTGCATGCTTGGTAGGCGATGCATCAGGAATCATTTAGCCAACAAGAAGTAGAAACTCATTTTGCATGTGTCCCTCAGTAACAACAGTAATAACAGCGGGGGTGCCGAGCAAGAGGACACCAGCAGTCGCAGCGGGTCGGAGAGCAGCTCCAGTTCTGACAGCGAGAGCGAGAGCAGCTCTTCAGAGAGCGAGACCAACGAGCCGCCTCGGACGGCCACACCCGAGGTGAAGCACTGGCACACACACACAACGCTCATCTAATGCAGAGAAGCACTGGCACAAACACACACTAATACAGAGTAGCACTGACACACACACACTAATACAGAGTAGCACTGCATGAGCATGAAGGACTGATCTGAGTAGTATTTTCCTCAACATTGTTAGTAAAGGTTAGTTTATATTGCACATGGGATGAGACAAAGTATGAGTAAAAGGGGTGTAACGATCCCCTCATATCACCATACTGAACTCACGATACGATATTATCGCGATACTCCAAGACATGGTAAAATGTTAACAAAAAATGTACTGTTGATTTAAAACGCTAAATTTGGTATCACATTGTGTGTGTAAATGAATAGTCTTGGACTTGGTGCTGAAACCCAAAGCACAGGACAATAGAGACACCAGAATAACAATATTCATGATTCTGAAGCTGAAAATACTGAATTATTGTAGACGAATATTCTCTGTCACTGACTAGATATATTTAAAATAATGTAGGACACTTTTACTGGTAACATCAAACATCTGGCATTATAAGGACCACAAATATTCCCCCATTCATTATATTCAACATTTATATAGCAGTTTAATGTCGTACTGACACTAAAACTCTGAAAACTTGAATTTTTTCTCGCACAGTAATTTTTATTTTGGGTGAATTATCCACAATACATATTGTTGCATTTTTGTATTGCGAAATATTGTTACACCTTTAATAAGTACTGATACCAGTTGCAACCTAAAACCTGCATTTATGAATGAATGCATTAATGTTGCTCAATAATGACCAGTTATGGAATGCTTTGTAATTGGCTTTTATTGCGCTTTATGCAATACAGTTTGATTCAAAGCAGCTTAATAGCGCTAAACGGGTAAATAATGACCAATGATGGAGCATTGAATCCATAACAAGAATTGTTTTATGCTTATCCGAGTTTGATGTCGCACTCAATGCAAGTTTCCCCGTTTGACCGCAGCGGGAACAGCCCACTGTTAACAAATGGCAGCTGGAGAACTGGATCAAGAAGGAGAACAAGCTGTCCCCGGCTTCTCCGGTGGAGAACAGCAGCACGACGCCAACAAAGTATAAGAAAGAGGGGCGAGAAACCAACTCAAGCCGAGTCTACAGTGGCCCGGGATCTAAAGACCCGACGCCCTCCTCGGGACGAGACCTTCGGCCCAATCAGAAGGGCTCAGAGAGCTGGCAAAGGCGAAGTCAGAAGTCTCCTGCTCAAAGTGAGGGCGTAAGTCAGGGTGGGCGACGAGTTGTGGGTAAAAAACAGCCTAAAAAGACAGAGAAGCCGCCAGTGGTTGAGGAGCCGAAAGGTGGGTTGAAAGTGGAAACCGAACCCTCGCCTGAGATCCCGTCACACCGAGCCCGCGCCGCCAACAAGGGCCCTCGCAAACCCAACATCAAGAAGGAGCCCAAAACCTCCTCTCCTCGACCAGCATCAGACAAACGCAAAAAAGCGCCCAAAAAGTCCCGTGAGATCGTCGAGTCGTCCTCGTCGGACTCCGAGGGCAACGTAAGCGTGCCGTCGTCTTCGCAGACACCGAGAGATCAGTACCCCGAGAACCCGTCCGCCCTGTTCTCGCCCATGCTTTCCCCACTGAGTGACCCGGAAAACAGGCTGCCCCCCCGACTGCTGGTGCAGATCGACCTGAACCTGCTGTCCAGAGTCCCGGGACGCCTGTTCAAGGACACGGAGGTGAAGGTGGAGCGGAGCTCGCCTGGAGAAGCCAAGGAGTTGCAGAAGCAGCCGGGAGAGAAGGGAGCCAGCAAGGCCAAGAGAAAACACAAGGTTGGTTGGAGCCGATTTGTGGGTGGCATTTAAAATACGCATATAATGCCTGTTTACATGTTCATGATTTTATGTTTTTGGGGTCTGCTAATACATTTACATGATTTAAACTTCAAAAAGGACATTATTTGTCTCATACTGTGAAATGCTCTGTCTCTTTAAAACCTGCCCAAGTCTGCTCTGATTGGTAGGGTGGTCAAAATGGCTCAAATTTCTTAAACTTTGGCAAAATTCGAAGAATATTTTGGTTCAAATTAAGGCAATACTTAATGTTAGAGGAAAAAAGTGCTGTATTTTTTCTCCTATGCCCACAAGAGGGCGCAAGCTAGCGCAATAAGTAAATCCAAACCAAATCAAGCATCGCATCTTTTCTTGAAATGAAATAAAACACAATTTTGCATAATTTGCACAAAAATTATGTTCATAATTTTATTTTTTGGGGGGTCTGCTAATACATTTACATGATTTAAAGCTGCGCTTCTTTTCACTTCTACCTGAAATGCTCTTTCAGTTACTGTCTCTTTAAAACCTGCCTTTCCGAAATACCCAGTCTGTTGTGATTGGTCTACCAATGAATTGGTCCACCAGGAACGAGAACTGTGAAGATACCTATAACGATATCTATATTAGCATCCGCACCAACGAACGGTAAATACTCGAGCTCTTAAAAGCACAATGGATTCTCATTGGCTGCCAATGTTTTTATCGTTCATCAGCTGGAAAAAAAAAAATCGTTATGGAAGTGATTCCAGCGATATTGTTCCTCTGTGCCATTATCGCTATATTTGTGGTTTGAACTGCTATTCTTTTATATTAGAACGACTTTTAGAGCTGTGTCTTGTTCATTATCGATATCGTGCTTGGTGTGAACAGGAGAACTCTTAGATCACGCGTCAGAAATGTAACACACCTCACCATAACTGAGTTTCAATTCCCAAGGCTTCATGAGCGCCGCTGTAAACAGTATTATATCTTGGGTGATTATAGTGTCGGTCCACACAAGGCTTTTTGCCTTGCCTTGAACAGAACTACAGACGACGAGTGTTTTCTGCTGGAGAGATTCCCTTTGCTGTGGACGTTGTGCTTTTTAACTTTGCAGATCATTTACATGCGCAAACAGCAATATTACACACTGAGGGAAAGATAAAGAAACATAACGTCACCTTTAAACACGATATTAGGTCCGTTTCAAATCCTAGCACACTGCCTTAAAGGGCAGCTTGAGTTCCTGAGACGAAACGGTTCCAAGATTTAGACGGCTCGATCTTCTAAAAAATCTTCTGAAAATGCAATCCCATATGGCATTGCGACAAGCTCTGTGAAAAACTCACTGAGATTGCGGATAAGTGAATTTGTTCGTTTGTAACGTTGCTTTTACAAATCAAAATTGGGTAACAGTTTATTTTAGTGTCCTTTTATACCTTACTGTAGTAATAACAGTAGATTATGCATAATTACATGAATCTAACCCTAAACCAAACCCTCATTTTTGCTGAATAAGTGCTAATTTCTTTTTCTTTTTTTATCTTACTGATCCCAAACTTTTGAAAGGTAGCGCACCTTATTATTGAATCTTGTGTTTCTCCCACAGAATGATGACGACGGTCTCAAACCAGACAATAAGAAGTCCAAACTGGATGAGAAGTCCTCACACAAATCGAGCAGTAAAGAGTGAGTTCATTCTGCTTTAATCCTTCAGATGACCTCCACATTAAACTGAGTTCCCACATCCACTGGAAAAGAGAAATGGGAAAATTATACAAAAACCTTGTAAGCTAGGTAAAACGGGTAATGTAAAAATGCTAATAGCAAATATTATCGGTGAACATTCTGTCAGTGCATTATTTTAAATTTACTCAGGGTTAACAATTAATCCTGTGTATTTGTAACCTGACACTTATGACGCTTCTTTCAGCAAAAATATTCTCGTTCCTCGTGTCATACGTCATTACGCCATTTCTACGTCACTGCACATGCGCAGTACTTTCCAGTTTCAGTTTTCACTCCGATCAAGTGTTTACATGTCCTCTCGATCGGCTTAGAAAAGGTTTAAACCATTCCTTACAATCCGAATGAAGATTTAATCGAATTTGGCCAATTCGTTCCAACTGACGTGTTACGTGTGACTTTTTGACTGTTTCTGACTGTGCTAGTAGCAGGGTTGGACTTTTTGACATTTAAGTCCTGAAAAGCCCTTGAAAACAGCCATATTTATGAAAAGGTACTTGAAAAGTGCTTGAATTATTGAAAGACAATACATGTGAAATTATCGATAAAACAATCTTTTCACGCATAATTAACGCTGCAGCCCGTCTGATTCAGATATAGAGCCGTTTCGCATGAATATGAGCGTAATAATCCTAAAACAAGTATATGATGATACAGCTTTCATTTTTCAGGTCAATCATATATTCATGAGGAAATCCTTTCAGTGATTAAAGTTACCGCAGTCATTGCATCTGCTGCACTTTATTTTTACCATTATGTTTTATTGTTTTTTTATTTATCCATTTACCTTTTTTTTTTTTTTGAAGCTAATAAAGATATTGTTTGATTGGTAAGATCTCTGATTGTATTCCTTGAAAGCCAAAAAAGTAGTGCTTAAAGTCCTTGAAAGTTTCATGTTCCAGTGTCTGTACGAACCCTGTAGTTGTGTTTAGGGTCCCTGTAAACGCCGCTACTGTTAGCGTGAAACACTCCTTTACTCTGGGTTAAAGCGGGGTTTAGAACGACGATGACCTGGTGTGAGAAACCCGGTAACTTCTCGCATGGGTGAGATCAGATTGTCATTGTTCCTGCTGATTAATCATGATATCCCCAACTGTTTTCTGCAGCTCGTCGAAGCGCGCTCAGGATAAAGACAAGGAGTCGGCGCCCTCTCCTTCCATCACGCTGCAGCCGACGGCTAAACCCGAGCACCCGCGCAAGCGCACGCTGAGCCAGTCCTCCAGCTCGCTTCCCAGCGGCAAAGACAGCAGCAAGAGCGGCTCCAGACACCGCAAGGGCGACGACAAGCCCGTCCGCAGGGAGGCCAAGGTGCGTTCGCCCTCACACACACACACACACACACACACACACACACACACACACACACACACGCACACGCACACGCACACACGTGAGAGGACCTCAGGCTGTTCCAGAGGCACACACTGTTTACCGTCTCCACCTTCTATGTAACCCATCCTGGATTGTGTTCATACAGTTATGCAGTTCACAATCACAAACACAGCGCTGCATAAAAGCACTAGACTATGCTAGTTCTGTCCAAAGTCATTGCATTTGCAGAATATAAAAAGCCTTGAAGCTTCAAAGCCTCAAAGGACAATTTCATATTTTTCATTCATTCATGGTTTTATTTTCTGCAAATGCAATTCCTGTGTAAATGCATTAGTGCCACCTTATATAAAGCTTCAGATTCAGCTTCTGTCCTGTCATCGCTTATTGTGCGACGTCTTATCACACTGTGTAGATTTTCAGTTTTCCCATGGCTAACAATAAAAAAAAATAATAAAGATTCTGAAGTGTGCATCTGATGTGCTCTTTACTATCCCATGAGGCCACGGGAGAGGGTTTATGAATGGCAGCAAAGCGACGCAGCTGATAGGTCACGTGACTATATTTCCATCCACCGATTTTATGCAATTTTGGGTTCTCGCTTTAAAAACATTGCCGGCAAGATGGGCATCAATTCTAGAAACGTGCATTGCACTCAATTGAGGCGAAAATGTTTACCTGATAAGACGTGCATAAAATCTGCTTAAAGCACATTTAAATCCCTAGATGCGCAACAGAAAGCTGACTCAACTGAGGGTGTTCTCTGAGAACATGAGACGTTTATGGCGTTTCACCCGTGCGCTCTGAGACGCAACTCATTTATGATGTACGAATGCAGCAACTTTCATTTTTATTACAGATATTTTGTGCAAAATTTCTCTTAAACACATGGGATGGAAAAGGTGCTTTATTCACTAATGTTTTCTGCAATATAAAATTTTGTGAAAAGTTACATTCGTAACTTTGGACTGAAACATGTCTAGTGACAACATGGCAAATGTAATGCATCCGGATTACATTCTATTAGACGTGCCGGTATTCGGTAATGCGATAAATCGCGGTAATGAATATGCACGATATTGTTATCGTGGGCACTTCAAAATACCGTGAAAAATAATAGATCAGAATTTATATTTATAGAACGCGCATTAGCTTATTTTCCATCAATTCAACCGCTTAAACACTGATATGCTGCGCGAAACACGTGCGCACTCTGATGTAAACAATCCCCACATGTAGAAGCACTGTGTGCATGCGGCGCAGTGGCACTCTAGTCTAATGTAATTAATCCTTATATGGAGAAGAAGCACGGCGGAAGGAGGAACGCTGCCGACGATTTATCCATAGACAGTAAAATAAAGGATTTATCCCCCTTCTAAAAGCAGGGCTGTCAACTCTACGCATTCAGCGTGAGACTCACGCAATTTACACTTTTCACACGCTCTCGCGCCACACATTCATTTTCTCACGCAGAGAAAAATCACGGAGCAAAGACACGGACACCGACAGACTAGACAGAGCAGGCTACTTTTGATATGAAAAAAATTCTCAGCTCTCAGATTCTGTCCATTTTATTAAGAAATTCAGACAATAAATACCGTTTTGGCACTTGTAAATGTGACATGACAGATCGCTGTAGCGCCTCAGTTCAAGTAAACCGATCATATGTTACTTTTTATTTAAAGATACAGTACAACTTACCGAAAGGTATTTATGCCTCATACATAATATCGATCAATCAGTGTTTTTTAACCACGGAAAGAGGTCAATAAAACTGCAGGTGAACAATTATGTCACAGAACGTTACATTTACCTCAGGAAAGCCATTTAATGACCAACACGTTAGTTGACTAGAAAAAAATAGCTATAGAGAGGAGTATTTTGCTAAATATGTGAACTATATTACATTTGTATTATATTTTTACTTGTGTCATAATTGTTATTATAATGAAAACCAAATTATGTTTAATTTAATTTGTTCATTTTTAACCTTTAATAATACCAGCTGACAGGGCTCTCTGTATGTTTACAGCATTATGTGAGATATATTTTTTCTTGAGAAAAATTAACATGTTGGCTATCAACTGTAGTCTACCTAATATTTATCCAAAGAGTCGATATTGAATCAAGATTGAAATCAAATCCCAAGAATTGAATTGAAATCGTGAAAATTGTGTAAAATTCTGTTTAGTTACCAAATGTTTTGACAATCACAATTACACCTATTGTGATGCAAGTTTTTTTTTTCTTCAATCCATCCGTTTCTCTTGAGCAATTAAAATATCGTGATAATACCGTATACCGTGATAAAAGCTCCATCAATTAATCGCAGCATGAAAATTTGATACCGGCACATGCCTACATTCTATATAGTATGAATGTAGTTTTTTTTAATGGTCACGAAGGAATTACTTATTCAAAAGAAGTACCGGCACATCGTCTAACTTGCCCTGTAAGATTCTGTCTAAGTCGCTGTGCCGTGAAAGAGCGAGTTTTGGTGAGACGCGTTTCAAAACACAAGACTCGCTAAACATGGTTCATGTTCTTATAGAGTTTGTTTGAGTCAAGTCCAGCATCAAAGTTTGTCTTGACGGAGTTTCAGTTTCTAATTTCTCAGTGTCATTTTTGTTTTAACCAGGAGAAAAGCTCTAAAACGGAGAATCCCGTCACAGTGCCGCACATCTCTGATGGCTCCAAATCCAGATCCAAACTCCTGTTTGAGGACAGGTATGAAGTCTTGATCCTTTGTCTGACTTATTCATTTATTCCTTTAGATTCTTTTACACTGTGAGAAAAGCAAAAGAGTTTGTGTCCTAATTGTCTATTGTTGTAAGAAGCAAATATATATATATATATATATATACATACATACATAGTGAAATCTCATTGGTTTCCCGAAATCCGGATCCACACAGTGGGGCGTTTGAGCATCATTAATGTTCTCTTGTGATTTGTTAGTGTAATAACAGCCAATCCTCCGTCTGACTTGCAGGATTCATTCTGCTGATCATTACCTTCAAGAGGCGAAGAAACTGAAACACAACGCGGATGCTCTGGTGAGGGTTAGTTTTACTGGCCTACGGTTCTCACATCTGTCAGTTAATCTGCTTGATATTTCTGTGACCCCTGACCTTTTGTGTTAGTCCTCCATTGAGAGCGACACAACAGGTGCTCTCTTCACACGGAGCCAGTGTTTAAAACTCGGGGTCAGTGATGTTTGTGCCAATGGCAAGGTTGTTTTGAGTTTGTGCACTAGTGCCAAATTCAAATCAAATGCGCCCCATAATATCAGATTTTATGTTCCGGTCCGAGTAGAATCTGTTTTCCCCCTCACATGCGTTGTGTTTTCCACAGATGGACAGGTTTGAGAAGGCCGTGTATTACCTGGACGCTGTGGTGTCGTTCATCGAGTGTGGGAACGCTCTGGAGAAGAGCGCCCAGGAGGCCAAATCCCCCTTTCCCATGTATGCCGAAACCGTGGAGCTCATCAAGTAAGACCAGAGGGTTTGAGATGCTTCCGGATCTCTTCATATAATGCTTGAGTTTGCTCACACATGTGCACGTTTGCTTGTTCGGCAGGTACACGATGAAGCTCAAGAGCTACATGGCGCCGGATGCGACATCTGCGGACAAAAGGCTAGCAGTGCTGTGGTACGTAGCGGAGACGACATGTTTCGGGTCCATGGTTTTTGGTTCACAGTTGAGAAAATCATCCTTTTCATTGTTGACTCTCATTGTGTTTTAAATCAATTGAAGTGCATTGTCATGAGAACTGAATCAATGTTTGGTAATACTTTATTTTAATACGTTTACTCATGGATCATGTCAAGTCACTTTTTTTTTATAGCATTTTTTATAATACAGATTGTTTCAAAGCAGCTTTACGGTGATAACAGGAAAATAATGCAGCAAAGTTTGTTTCTAGAAGAAAATAGCGTCACAGCTTAAGTTCAGTGATGATTCATTTTTGTTGTAAGAAAGTTAATAATTTAGTTCATATATAATACATACAACTAAACGAGCCAAAAAACAACAAACATGCACTTATAGAGATTACAGTAAATTATGCATAATTACAAATGACTAACCCTAAACCAAACCTAAGCCCACTCATACCCAAGTCATTTTGCTCATTAGTATGGTGGAATTGGGTCATCGAACGTCAGCAGCAAAGACATTGGTTAATAAAGTGAGATTAAGTGCATAAAGTGTATTTGTGTAATTTAACACACTTAAATACTGCGTGTTCGCATAATAGAGAGTTTGCGTTTCACTGTCATCTTGAGCAACACTGAATCTGTTTTTGTGCAGGTGAGAGTAAATGCATATTCACATTTAGTCTAGATCTACAGTAATCATCATGTTCACACACACACACACACACACACACGCGTACACAACGCCTCTTACGCTTTCCCTCAACACGAGGACAGGAGAGCTGTCAGTCGATACACGGGGAACAGAGTAACTTGTGTTACTAATTTGAAAAAAGTGGCTCAGATATTTTGTTGTACATTACAAGTAATGAGTTACATAATCAGATCACTTCTTAATGCGTTACCCCAACACTGCTAGTGTATTTTAACAATCATTATTAAACTTAATGGCTCTGAAAACAATGCAATTTTTCAAACTAAAGAAAATGTATTTCCAGCAAAATGGTGTTAAATGTATTATGAGTGTTTGATATCAAGCATCTTTATTTGACTCTGTTCCTCAGTAAAGTCAATGGTGTTAGAGATGTTAGTGTGTAGTGTTTGGTAAAGCTGTGGCTAATGTAAGCTGTGTGTGTGTGTGTGTCTGCAGTCTGAGGTGCCAGGCGCTCCTGTATTTGAGGCTTTTCAAGCTACGGAAAGAAAGTGCACTGAAATACTCTAAAACGCTCACTGAACACTTGAAGGTAACATGATTTTCTGTCCTTTTTTCGTGTGTTCATTCCATGGAAAACAGTAATATTGAAAATACCGTTTAAAATAAGTTTGCTTTTTTAATATGCTTATGTATTCCTGTGATCAAAGCTGAATTTTCAGCATCATTACAGCACATTCTCCTTCAGATATTATTTTTAATATCCGGACAAATGTATGATTATCATCAATGTTGAAAACAGTTGTGCTGCTTCATATTTTTTGTGGAAACTGATAAAAAAAAATATTTTTAGGATTCTTCAATGAATAGAAAGCATTTATTTGAAGTAGAAATCATAATGAATGTCTTCACTGTCACTTACTGATCCATCTAATGTGTCCTGGCTGAATAAAAGCATTAATTTCTTTCATAAAACAATCTTACTCACCCCGAACTGTTTGACTGTAGTGTAGGTTTGACATTTCCAGTCTGACACAATTATAAAAACACATGAAAAATGTAGTTTATGCTGGAGATGTGAGATTCATGTTAATGATTCTTTAAACAGAAGAACGTAACGTACACAAGTATTCATTACTCTGTTACTCTGTTTTCCCAGAATTCGTTGAGTAATACCCAAGCTCCGTCTCCTGGAGTAGCAAAGTAAGTTCCTTATGTTGTTTTATATGTTGTAAATGGAGAAACACTGACAACCACATGTTTAAAACCATTATACTTACAAAAATGCACCAATAGGTTACATCTCTCCGGTTTATATACCGGATCACATGTACAGTCAAACCAACAATTATTCAGACTCCAGATATCATTTCTGATATTGTTTTCACTAGTGTGTGCAGGACACTATAGTTCATTTCTGTAAGTGAGGAGAGCAAAATAAAGTAAACTGTGACATATTATACCCAAATATTCTTCACACAGAGACTACCAGAAACATTTATACACATTTGGGAGCAAATATGATTCAGACACTTTGATCTGATCATGTTTTGCTGAAGTGTGTTGTCTTTAATTGCTAATGCTCTTTTTACACACAGACTGAACACAATGAAGCATTGCTTGGTGATTGGTTGAGCTAAACTGGTATTATCTAATTGTGTAGTTAAATTTAACAGCTGACAGATATTCAACATAATTCATGTGTGAGACAGTCTAACAGAAGGACGGACAAAACCAGTCAAATATCAACTGAGTTCTGCTCATATTTTATTACCATTTTCTAAACTATAGCGAATAAACTGTGATAATGTGAGAGATGTTGAAGGAGTCTGAGTAAATGTTGGTTTGACTATAAATGAAGTTTATGAAATGATGTGTTTGGTGGTTTGACGGTACACTTCATCTCAGACTAAACTCTACTCAGTTTAATGATCTCGTATTAATTGAAAGACTTCATGGATTGCTTTAAACTTTCACACTGCAGGAGCATTTAAATAATCCAGTGAAGGCAAAAAGATGCTTAGAAACGCTAAACATTTTCCAGTAAAATATGTAAACCTCCTTTAAAAAAAGTGATTTTTTAAATATTTTTTTTATTGTAAATGTTTTTTTTGTTTGTTTTTCTTGAGCATTTATATACTTTTGAGCATAAACTAGTTTTATTCTCAAAACAAGACAAAATAATGGCAACGGGGTGATAAAAATCAACGCAAAGTTCATAATCTTTCATCAAAATGACATTTCTTCTCTTCCCCCGATGATGTGTTTACAACCTGTCACTAGTTATGTTTCCATCCACATGTTTTTATGCACATTTTGGGATATCACATTTTAAAAAAAAAGCTGGATTGAAACGGCAAGATGCGCATCATAACTTTGTTTCATCCGATAAGAATACATGTCCATGGTTTGAAGTGAACACCCACCAACTGTGTGTAATGATGAACAGTGGCGGGTAACGCTGTCAGATCACGAGCCATTTAGACTGTTACTTATTATATTTACTCAGTTTGCTGGAAGTTCGTGTAAGACAAATCTGCACAGATTTAGCACATATACTCGTGAGTCATGATATATTAAATACAGCGTATTGCAGAATCTGCTTATATCTGGCGTACTTGAACACACACGTCACTACACAACAAATAACGGCACACTTGTTCATTTACACTGAAGCAGTAGAGAAGATTAAAAAGCATTTGGTGAACAGAAAATACTGTTATTTTCGAACATCCTACATGTTCTTTGTCCTGTATTGATCTGTCCTCCTAAAACACGTTTGGTGAAAAATAAGATGAGAATGAAAGAGGAAGGGAGGAGATGATGGACGACAGGATTTTGTTTGAATAAGAAATGCAAAAATCTAATTTTTTATACTTAACATATATATATATGCTGTGACGTAGTTAATCTGGTTTATTTCTTCTTTATTTTTTGGCTAGTAGGAGTTCTGAATGGCCGGTAAATTAAAACAGTTGTAGCCAAATTGGCTGGTGTGTGAAAAAGTTTATTTCAAACCCTGTGTGCGCATAAACTCTGATGGAAACACATTTACTAAATAATGTGAAAACTCTAAACTTTCTGTGTGTGTGGTGTGTGTCCTCCAGTAAAACTAAACTAAACCCCTGTGTGTGTGTGTGTGTGTCCTCCAGTAAGAGCGCAGGCATGCCGTCTCCGGTCTCCCCCAAGCTCTCTCCGGGCAGTGCGGCCAGCTTCTCCTCCAGCTCCTCCAGTGTGAGCGCCAGCTCCTCCGTCACCATCCCTCAGCGCATACACCAGATGGCCGCCAGCTACGTGCAGGTCACCTCCAACTTCCTCTACGCCACCGAGGTGTGGGACCAGGCCGAGCAGCTCGCCAAAGAGCAGAGAGGTACTGATGCCCTTCTCCAAACCCCTCCTGCAACAGGGCATATGCTCTCTGAAGAGCCTGGTATTCACACGTCGACTGCTTAAACCGCAACTCTTCAGCCGCCAGACCCTAATAAAGAGAGCATGAGAAATAATGCACAATAATGAGCGTGCGAAATAACCCAGACAGCAACATAGTGTCGGCCCAGATCCGTGTGGATTCATCGTGTGCCAGATGTGGGCCGGATCTGGGCCGACACTATGTTGCTGTCTGGAAATGCACAATAATAATACAAAACACACCATAGAGAAGAAGTCGAGATAAACGCAGGAACCCTTAGTGAGAGAGTGAGTTAAAGGTGCAGTGTGTGATTTTAACTGCACAGTTGTGAACTGCACCCAACAGAAGTTACGGTGGCCGACAGGAAGTGATGTCGTCGTTTGAGACAGCAGAGAGTAGCCAGTTAAAGGGATTTAGCTACTTCAGGATTTAGCATTAAGCTTTGTATCAGTAGAAACCCGGTAGTATTCTCGAGTGACCGTGCTTCCCTCCCTCATGTCCCCCTGAGACGAGAGATTTATGTATTTTTTTGTCTGGAAAAATCCTCCGATGACGCAAAAATCGTCATTTTGCGTCATCGGAGGATTTTTTGGCCAGAGGCGAGAGACTCCAGCCAGTAGGAGGCGCTGTCCCGCATGTGTTCAACCCGCCCATAGAGGGATCTCACTCACAGAATGTACACACAGTGTCAGCCGTCTTTCTTTGGAAGCTAAGCTAGCAGGCTCTTGTTCTGTGGAGAAAGCTGAGTAGTAGGGGTTACCATCCTCTTTTTCCTGGACATGTCCGGCCGTCGAGATCGTCCAAAATGTCCGGGATTCGGCTTTTGCTTTCTGCAGTCGCCATTAATTGTTTACATGCACACCTTTTGTTTCAATCTAACTGAATTCATTCCGATTGGTGAATCTGAATGTAGTGTTTACATGAACGCTAAACAAGTGATCGGTTGATGTGCGTTTTAACATTGCTAAGAGAATTCCCGCTCCTCCGTGAGAGATACGAGACTGGCTCATCAGTGATCACGCCACCGGCCTCGCGCCGTTCTCCCGCGGCCCTCAGCCTCGTCCTGCTCGCCACAGTAAACATGATGAATGGCGACTGTAGAACGCAAAAGCCGAATCCCGGACATTTTGGGCGATCTCGGGCAAACTCGTCATGGAGACTCACTAGTAGCCTAGCCTTGTTGTTTACTGCACTCTCTTACCGGTAGGCGTGGCTTGGGAGTGGCCTCCTAGGGCAGCGAAGCAAGTGCATTCTGGGAGTTGTTGTCTTTCATCCACATAAGCCAAAAATACATTTTCTGGCTTTTCTCAGTCTAGAAAGCTCCAAATTCAAAAATAATTTCACATTTATTCTACATAAATGACCCATTTTAAATACATACATTAAAAACAATGAGGTTTCTTTACAAAGATAAATTAAGAAATTAGGTTTAATTAATTATTCAGTAAAACGATATTGCTGTTACTTGTTCATCATTGTGTCAGTGTTTATTCGCTGACTTTAGCTTTAGCTTCTTTACACGAAGAACAACATAGTGACGAAACGCGTTTGTCCGCTCAGGGCCACTGTAGAAACATGTCGATGTAAGCGGACCCGCGGTGTGTGTAGAGAGAAATGCTCAATCTAAGCTAATAAACACATAACAGTTCATTATTGTAAGGTCTTTATACACCACTGAAAACATAATGTTTATGATATTGCATTTCTGTCAACAGCTCCTCCTAAATATTACACACTGCACCTTTAACTCTGCACAGCGTTTCTGCAGTCGTCCTGTTTCTAGCTTCTGAATATGAGTTCATACCAAGCATGGATTTCCATGGAATTCATTGCACTGACACACTTAACGACTGTAAGGCTGATTTAAATACTGATGACTGATCAAACCCAAACATGCAGAGTCAGAGACGGTTGCGTTCACAGTCGCTGTTTAAAATCTGCTCCAGTCGTTGATAAGTGTGTGTGTGTGTGTTCAGTTCACTCTTAGATTGTTTCAGTTAGTCGTTAAGCGTGCATAAGTTGTATTATTAGCATAGAGTATTGATATATTAAAGTTGGATGTATAATACACCCCTACTACTTGAATGTCACTAAAATGTCAGTCTACTTTCCACGTCTACAAGGCATGAAGATATAATCATGATTTTTCTGTAAAGCTGCTTTGAAAGATGTGCATTATGAAAAGTCTTTTTCTTGCTCTATCACGCATGAATCTGGATGACTGGATCATGACTTGTTCTTCTTGTGTCTGGTGTTCTGCACAGAGTTCTTCTGCGAGCTGGACAAGGTGATGGGCGCGCTGATCTTCAACACCAGTAGCATGACTGAACTGGTGCGCTTCACACGGCAAGGCCTGCACTGGCTCCGGCTCGACGCCAAGCTCGTCCAGTAGAGCGTCCCCAACACTCACACACACTCGATCTGCCTCAGACATCTGTGACACTGTGTTCGTTTCTACACCAGCTTGCCAAAAACGAAAACACTCCTCCACCACAGACCCTATAGAAGAGGAGATCGCATGTTCGTCTGCAGAGCCTTCACACACTGCATCGTCCTGCTCATATCATTGGCTCGTTTCCGGGAGAAGAGAAAAAAAAGCCTCTTTTTTTACTTACTTTGACTAATGGGTTTTTTTTTTTTTTTTTTGCTGTTGTTTTGCTAGCTGTAAGCAAACATGAATAATAATTGGTTGTTTATAGCTTTTTAATTTCAACCAAAGTACCTCCCTTTAACCAAAGGTGCTTTACAATTCCTCCTTTTATCATTTTATTGTGCCTTGTATTTGATATACAGGAAACTAAGAGACACAATATCTTGAACTACACATCTGGAAGGGTTGAGGTGCGACGAGAAGCAGAAAGAACATGTAACGGAGTGGCATCTCGACTGATTCTTGCATACCAGACCAAAAGACTGTTCGGCATCATATCAAGGCATTATTACTGATGTGTCGTGTTGTGTTTCTGTTCGGCCTGGCTCATGCACACATCAGAGTAAGTCAGTTCTGGCCCGTCGGGCTCGTATACGTCACTACTGCAAATACCCAGGCCCAGGTTTCCTTTTTTTTTTTTTTATACGAAAAATGTAGCGCTCGCCTCTCACCGTTCGTGGGTTTTCTGGTATTAAACGCAGGAGTATTTTATTACTGTGGCTGACGCGCCTGGGCCTAATATAGATTTTTATTTAGATAACAACTTGGATTTCACTCTTGGATTTTCGGCATGGATACAGGGTTGCAATACGAGATGAGAGACGTATTTCTATTGTATATGAAAATATCATATTTAAATATTTAATGTGAGTCTTGAGGTTGCCTTTATAGTGTCATAGTCACCTGTGTGTTGCAGTTCTTTTAAAAGAAATCAGTCATGTAAGGATATATTTATGATGTGTTCTGTTGAGAATAGCAGTTTATATATATATATATATATATATATATATATATATATATATATATATATATATATATATATATATATATATATATAATATATATATTATGTGTACATATTACATAGTTTTCTCAGTGCAGACCGGCTCCCGCTGTCCATACGCGTAGGAAATCAGATCCGATCACAAGACAAGGTGAAAAGTCAATCCACAATATATGAAATGCTGGAAACATATCGTCTCTTGCACTAGAAACTTTCCTCTGATTGGCTCCCAAACATTTTTATTTCATTTGTTTTCCGTCTATGCAGATGTTTGTCGATCGCAGTTCGAATGGAAACTTCTAGAGGTTCAACGGCTTGCATTGTCATAGCAGAAGAAATCCTGTCTGAGATTTGGTCAATAAGGGTTGTTAATTGTGCTTTTATGTAAATGAACTCATGCACTAATGTGGTTTATGTACCAGATTCACGAGAAGAAAGAATATGGTTGGCTAAAATGATATTCCCATGGCCTTTTTGCTTCTCGAGACATGAAGTAGTTGTGCTGTGTCCTTTTCCTCCTCCTGTTTTTACTGGTTTTATCTTTTCTACTAGACTTCATGATAGTGCTTTTAGAGGATTAGATTGATTTTGATTTAAATTTGTCTTTAATTGTCTTGGCGATCATAACTTTTCCCAGGGTGAGATACTTTTTTTTTTTTTTTATTATTATTATTATTATTATTATTATTATTCTTTCATCCAACTGAAAAATAACACTCGCATGTTTCTATTTAAATACTAAGCTGTACAGATGTACATAAAAATCTCTTTTAGGGTAAATTTTTACAACGATTTAACATTTGTATTAATTGTACATAGAATGTGAATATATTAAATGCACATTTTTTTTTTTTTTTTTGGTTTTTCAACAGAACACTGTATGTTGGTAATGTCAGTACGATTGTTCGCGTTTCCTGTGCTTTCTGTCATTCAGATGTGATGTTGGTCAGGTTGAAACGCTGTTGAATCGGGCCAGAATCAGACGAGGATGAGGAAGATCTGTCTAAACTTCATCAGGTCTTCTACACGTCTGTGTGTCGTTCTCGCTTGATCGTTGTCTCAAAGCTTTCATTGGCAAACAGTATAAGATCGATTTAGTTTTAAAAGTATTGAGAAGAGATTGACGAAAATAAATCTACATATATATTCGTATATGGATGCAATATGATCTATGATTTAAAGGTACTCTTATGAGCCTCGATTATCCAAACTTGTAATAACTTGTAATTTAAACACTTTTTTTTTTTTTTTTGGTGAAGTATTACTAATGGATTTTCTGAGTCTGTTGCGAATCATCTTTGTATTTTGCTGTATTGAGAATAAAACGTATATGATTAAAAATGTTTTACCTGTTTTGCATTACTTTTGAAATAGTGCTGTCAAATCGATTAATCGCATCTAACATAAAAGTTTGTAAATATGTGTGTGTCTAAGTGCCATCTGAAATAGATAGAGAGAGCCTACAGACACATTAGTGCTGTCAAATTGATTAATCCCATCTAACATAAAAGTTTGTGTATATGTGCGTGTATACACATATTTACAAACTTTTAATGCGATTAATCGATTTGACAGCACTACTTGTAAAAGTGTTTGAGTATTAGTTTTAGTGTTTTATATAAACACTATGAATTTCATGCATAAGGTGGAGATAGTGAAAGAAATGCAGCAACAATAGTCCAGCGTGGGAACTTCTTCAGGGGGTTTTCACCATTAATTCACCTTTTTTCAGCTTGCTTAAAACATCACTCTTCCATCTGAGCAATGGGTGTTTAAAAGTAGACCACATGTGTTCTGTGCAATATTGACGAATAGCTGTGGCTACTGCAGTAAAATATTGGAGAGGGATGTTTCTCCCGCCCTTTCTCCTCAGACTCGACGCTCACGCGGGTTGCCAGATTGGCACGTGACAAGCCTCAAGTTGATCCGTTGAAGTACCTGCGTTTTAATATTCTTCTGGTCATAGAGCTGTTAAAATGGATTCTGAATATTTTTTTATAGGTCGGGTAGAATCTGCGATCTCTGACCCCGTTCGCTGCTTCCATAGTTGCAATACGCGGAGTTTCCCGCCAATTGGCCACCCGGATGTCGGCATTGGGTAAATTGGCAGTGGGCGGAGTCACTCAGATCAAAACAAGAACAAACATTCCGACACGGAACGCTCATTTCAAAGTATAATAACTGGCTGTAGTAGTGTTTTTCATAGAAACAAGTATGTGAACTTAGCATGTTTCCTAAATATCTACACAAATATTATGGTATTGTAATGCTTTAGTTCAACCAACAACAACAAAAAAACCTACAATCAGCACCCTTAAAGGAGAAGTTTAAAATAGTTCTGGAACCATTTGCAAATTCAACATTATATAGGTTTATGAAAGCATGAAAAACACATTTACAAAGTTATAAAATCGAAATTTATCTGGACTTCTGGTAAAGTGAGAACTTGAGCTCTAATAGTTTAATTATGATCTCAATCCCGTTGGTATTTAGATCTCGCATAGCATTACTGAAAGCACTTAAATCAGATTGCAAAAAAATACAATAAGGTAGTTTCAGCTCACATTGTGCTCATTGAACTGTTAACACATTTTCATCTAATAAGCCAGGCTTAGATTGCTTATGTTTCCATTTGTGTTGTTTAAACAAAATAGATACAAGTATACATTAGGTTCAAAACTTTGCAATAATTAAGATTGTGTTCATGTTTCTTGCGCAAATCATCATATTAGAAGGATTTCTGAAAAATCACGTGACTCTGAAGACTGGAGTAATGATGCTGAAATTTCAGCTTTGATCACAGGAATAAATGACATTTTAACATATTCACATAGAAAACAGTTATTTTAAATTGTGATGATGATATCTTTGACCAAATAAATGCAGTGAACATAAGATATGCTTCTGATAGTATTGGCATTATGCTTTCCAAGCTTTTGATTATTCAGCATTCATCTATGGACTTACATGTTTACAGTTAATGCGGCATTAACTTTATCATAAACAAATATCCCGTGACTTAACTGACTTTGTTGATGATGGACAGTTCAGAAAACTTTCTCCAGGGATCGCCCCGCCCTCTTTTAAACCCCGCCCCCTTTTACCCCCGCCCTCCGCGCGCTCCCGAGACAGAGGTGGCAGTCGCATCGCATCACTCTGCCTGAAGACACACGGAATTATGTTCATAACACTCAAGTTCTTGACATTAACTCCACAGCTGGCGTTATGAAACACAGTGGACTCGAGCAGTGAGGTCGGAATACACCCTGACAGAAGCCTTCAGGTAAGCAGATGCACGGGGAGTTGTTAAAAGTGCTGGTATCGTTTTGTAAATAATAGTTTCGGTCAACAGGTGGATAAAATGATGACTCTGTATTGACAGTAACTATCTGGAATGGTTTCACTTGAAAAGTTACTGGATGTTCACTCGAAAGTATGTACTTTTAATACGGGGTAAGTAAGTGTAACGCTATTATTATTACACAAGAGGGTTTTTGTGCTGAAGTGCATTATGTTCGGGGACTTTGTCCCACCAGGGAAAGAGGTAATCATGCAGAACAGATCTGACCTCACCATACATGTGCCATGGCATGTTGAGGAAATAAACTGGTAGACCAGCTGAAAACCAGCTAAGAACAGGTTTTATCACTGTTAATCAAATCAAATCAAACTTTATTTATAAAGCACTTTAAAACAACCAAAGTGCTGTCCAGAAAGAAAAGAAAAAACATACTTTATGTAAAGCATATAATACAGATTAAAAAAAACATAAAACTTTTCTGTTAGAAAGAGAGACCAGGGGTTTGCAAAGTATTTTGCCACAGCATGTTATTTTGCATCTCTGTCTTGTTTGTATCAGATTGGTCCCAGTCCTGACTCCAGTTTAGATGAATTATTCAGCTTGGTAATGAGTGCGAGATGAATTAAGAGTGGTGAAAACGTGACCGGTTTGCTGTGCGTTGTTCGCAGGAAACCAGACACTGGGGTTTTGTCCAGTTGCTGAAACTTTATCTCTAACTCCCCATGTTCTCTGTTGGGCTTTTCTGGATCTCGAAACAAGACACACAACAACACCTGCAGAAAACCTGGCTGAAACACACACTCTTCTCGCTCCTGTCAATAAGACACACCTTCACAAAATGCATACACAGAACATCTTTTTAAAGCAAATTCGCTGTTCTTTAGCAACAACAAAGAAGCTTTGCATGCTTGGATTGTTGTTAAAAAATACCTGTATCTGTGGCAGGGTCAGTTATGCTTGTGTGTTTTACAGTGATCATTTACATACAATGTAACATTCAGTTGTTTTGCATGAAGATAATCCATTAATGTTTGGGTGTTACTTTAACGTGCAGTACGTCCTCAATGCAAACTGGTTTATCCAGGCAACAAACTTGTTTATCTATTAAATGCATCTCAAACTGATGCTTCTGACACTCATGTTCTGGGGTTAAAAAGCCAAACTTTCTGAATTTCAAACTTTTTTATTTTAATTTTTTACTTTTTTTTTTTTAATCAAGCGAGTTTCAAACGCTTAAATTAAACAGGTCTTCATGAGTCGACCTCTAGTACTAAAGCATAAAAATACCATAATATGTTTGCAGATATTTAGGAAACATACTGAGTTCACATACTCGTTTCTCCGAAAAACAATTAAACTCGCTATAAAATATGGAAATAAACTGCTGTGTGCTCTGTTACACACATTAAAAATGCCATTATCAGTGAGGCAGATGTAAGTCAGGCCTGATGAAGGTAAACCGATCTGGTGCAAAGTCATCTGAGCTCTCGTTGTAATAAATATTGTCAAACAGTTCGTAGTTTGGCAAGATGTACTTGTTTCGGCTGCTCCCTAGTCTTGTCACTTCTTGAGTTTTAAAGGAATAGTCCAAAAAGGAAAATTCATTCATCATTTATGTGTGTATGAGTGTGGAGCACAGAAAGAGAAGTGGTAAAGAACGTATCGGCCACTCTTTTTCCATATAATGAAAGTGAATGGGGACTGTGACTATCATGCCAAAATGACACAACCAAAAAAAAACCTTAGAAAATATAAAAAATAAGTATTTAATGTGGGATCTTAAAGGGGAAAATGATCACTATCCAAAAAAGTAAAAACACTTACAACCGCCATGAAAATAATAAAGCAAAAATACAAGCATAGATACAATAGAATAAAGATAGAAATGACATAAACAGTGCTTAATGTTTTCCAGGCTAGTCTAACAGTATTCACATGCAGAAATTGAATAATCAAATGTAAAATAGCACTGCATAGTCCTTACTGAATAAATTAAAGGCAGGGTAGGCAGGATTTTTCTAAAAAAAACTTTTTCCCAAATTTGTTTAAACTGTCTTTATATACCAATACATAATTAAAATGTAAGTACTCTGAAAAAGAGAGTATAAAAATCGAGTGTCTGTAGTCCTCTCAGGACTGCAATAAACACAGCTACTTATTTCCATTCACTCCACCCCCTCCCCCTCCCTTCTGGGCTCCTTCCAAAGCCACGCCCCCAAACACATGAACGCGCGATGCCGACCGCTCAGCTGGAGGACGCGTTTGCCAGCGCTGTGTAGAGAGGAGCGCGGTGCATGTAGTGACATCATGTCAGAATCACATGTAATAAAATACCTAACTTTATCAGTATCAATATAAACAACTAACATGGCTGTTAGTACTCACTATCAAGCTAGCATATCGATACTGGTAAAGTTTAAAATATACTGAGTTTGATTCGGTAACGAGCTTGTAACATAAGGCAAAGCTAAAAACAGGTTGCATTGATACACGTTTTCCCATTACCATCAGTTACACTGTGATGAAGATGAATTTCGTGTAAGATTCATAACATATACGGTGTTTTGCATGTAAGAGCTTCCACGATGAAAGCACTGTTGACTCTGATGAGGACTAACGTTACACTCCGGAGACAAGTAGCCTACCTTTCTACCTTACTAGTTCCTTTTTTTTGCCTTGTTTGCCTTCGCTGACTGTATATGCAGGTACTGGGAATTTTGACTGCTCTTTCTCTGCCATAATTGTGATTCTTCCTAGCTTCCGTGCCTCTTCCCTTCCTCGAGTCAAACGGGTGCGTGCATGTGGGCAGCTCCTGTAGCAGCGGGGGTGGTTGCCATGGTAGCGAGGGAGAGTGACAGTCGCCCAGCCAATCATTTCATTCGTTCCGAATGGAAATAAGTAGCTGTGTTTATTGCGCCCTGAGAGGACTACAGACACTCGATTTTTATACTCTCTTTTTCAGAGTACTTACATTTTAATTATGTATTGGTATATAAAGAAAGTTTTAAAAAAATTGGAAAAAAAAAAATTGCCGACCCCACCTTTAAATATAATTAATCTTTGTTAAAGATACTGAAGTGATTTTCTGTGTATTTTGTTGTTTGATAAGCATTGATGACACAGACAGCCGTGGGTATATTAGGCTGCTGTCACTTTAAGACCTAACGCACGGATCCAATATAATGATACGCATCCATTTTCTTTCTCAACTTTTTACGTTCACTTAAAACGTAAGCAACGTTGTTACGAGGACACTTGCCGAGACGAGCAGTCTGTCATAATGTTGCGTGTATGTGTCCGTCCAAGCACAAACAGAACTGAAGTCAGTGTTTGTGTGCTGTGTGTGTTTCTTCTTGAGCTGGAATAGTTTAACATGTCTCCCTCACTGCTGTCTGATATAGGCTGTTCTGCGCAGTTACTTGTGGCTTGTTTAGTCTCAGTGACATTATGGTCTCAACTTATGGTTTGAGTGTCTGCTATTAAGGATGCACGATATATCGGCCACCATATCGGTATTGGCCGATATATGTTCATTTTTACTGTTATCGTTATCGGCCTGATAAGAAGATTTGTCTGATATATTAAAGCTGATAAATAATGTATTATTTCCTTCAGCTGAGACACTTCAGATGTGCACTGTTCAACATGGTGGCTTTGATTAGCTTGAAATATGATTGTAATCACTTCAAAAAAGGAAAATACAGTAAAGTGCCACATGTGCAGCGCAAGTGTGTCATATAGGATCATTATAATTGTGTGTTTGGGACATGGATTTTAATTGTAAGACTTTTGTTTTTGTAATCAGGCTCTCAAAAATTATAAACAATTTGGATTTAGATTTATCGGCTAATATATTGGTAAAACATTTTGAATAGAGGAAAAAGGTGGATTATGTAATAGTGATGTTTGTCTCAGTGCAACTAAATATCTCAGCATTAGTTCATATCGTCCTTTCATTATTCTAGCATTCACAATCATGTGACCCACTTGTAATTTATTAAATGAGAGAGCTGTAACTCATAAAGAGGAATCAGCATGATCCAAACGGCTCGACCACGGGTTCCCTGAGGAATTCCTGTAGAAGGTGACAGATTGCTTCAGCGTCTCCGAGTGATCAGGCATGACAAAAGACAATGAAATGTCTGACATTATAATACTCTCAGTTGGGTGCATTATGGTTAATCTACAGAAAATGCCACTCTGTTTGTCCAGCAAAAGTTGCACCACTTTCTGATGGCAATAAACCAAACTCTGCTTTGGCATGCATTTAAATGGAGTTCAAGATCAAGTTAGTTAAAAAAAGGCATCCCCAAATAATTCATTTGTGGGTAAATCCAAAAAAATCTAAAAATGAGTAAGAAGTTAAAGTTAAAGTTCATGACATTGATATTTTATTTTATTTTATTTCATTATGTTCCTTGAAGTTCACTTGTAATGTTAATAAAGTTTTTTGTACAAAAAACAAACAAATATATATGCAGAAAACTGATTATTTTCAACCCTCATTCTGAGCCTCTGTCTGAAGTGATCAGTTTTTAAGGCGCTGCTCCTTTAAGGCTTGTCAGCCACTGTTATGATTGGCTAACGTCACTGCATAGGAAACAGAATCAACACACACTCACTATTGCAAGTGAGAAAGTGTTTTGAAAACATTGTCCATACAATATCATAGTTTACAGACAAAGCATTATGAAATTATTTTCTTGTGGTTTGTGATGAAGCTGCTGTCAGATTCAATATTCAGTTTCTTTCTGAACAATTTAACTTTACAAAATAAAATGCTCCGAACAAACATATAATCCGCGATCCGAGACGCCATTATCTATACATCTGTATACTGTATCAGTGTATCAGTGTCAGTCATTATAATCTGAACACACATCTGTATACTGTATCAGTGTATCAGCGTCAGTCATTATAATCTGAACACACATCTGTATACTGTATCAGTGTATCAGAGTCAGTCATTATAATCTGAACACACATCTGTATACTGTATCAGTGTATCAGAGTCAGTCATTATAATCTGAACACACATCTGTATACTGTATCAGTGTATCAGTGTCAATCATTATAATCTGAACACACATCTGTATACTGTATCAGTGTATCAGCGTCAGTCATTATAATCTGAACACACATCTGTATACTGTATCAGTGTATCAGTGTCAGTCATTATAATCTGAACACACATCTGTATACTGTATCAGTGTATCAGCGTCAGTCATTATAATCTGAACACACATCTGTATACTGTATCAGTGTATCAGTGTCAATCATTATAATCTGAACACACATCTGTATACTGTATCAGTGTATCAGCGTCAGTCATTATAATCTGAACACACATCTGTATACTGTATCAGTGTATCAGTGTCAATCATTATAATCTGAACACACATCTGTATACTGTATCAGTGTATCAGCGTCAGTCATTATAATCTGAACACACATCTGTATACTGTATCAGTGTATCAGAGTCAGTCATTATAATCTGAACACACATCTGTATACTGTATCAGTGTAGACAGTGTCAGTCATTATAATCTGAACACACATCTGTATACTGTATCAGTGTATCAGCGTCAGTCATTACAATCTGAACACACATCTGTATACTGTATCAGTGTATCAGAGTCAGTCATTATAATCTGAACACACATCTGTATACTGTATCAGTGTATCAGCGTCAGTCATTATAATCTGAACACACATCTGTATAATGTATCAGTGTATCAGCGTCAGTCATTATAATCTGAACACACATCTGTATACTGTATCAGTGTATCAGCTTCAGTCATTATAATCTGAACACACATCTGTATACTGTATCAGTGTATCAGCTTCAGTCATTATAATCTGAACACACATCTGTATACAGTATCAGTGTATCAGCGTCAGTTATTATAATCTGAACACACATCTGTATACAGTATCAGTGTAGACAGCGTCAGTTATTATAATCTGAACACACATCTGTATACAGTATCAGTGTATCAGAGTCAGTCATTATAATCTGAACACACATCTGTATACAGTATCAGTGTAGACAGCGTCAGTTATTATAATCTGAACACACATCTGTATACTGTATCAGTGTATCAGAGTCAGTCATTATAATCTGAACACACATCTGTATACAGTATCAGTGTAGACAGCGTCAGTTATTATAATCTGAACACACATCTGTATACAGTATCAGTGTAGACAGTGTCAGTTATTATAATCTGAGCACACATCTGTATACAGTATCAGTGTATCAGAGTCAGTCATTATAATCTGAACACACATCTGTATACTGTATCAGTGTAGACAGCGTCAGTTATTATAATCTGAACACAGATCTGTATACAGTATCAGTGTAGACAGCGTCAGTTATTATAATCTGAACACACATCTGTATACAGTATCAGTGTAGACAGCGTCAGTTATTATAATCTGAACACACATCTGTATACTGTATCAGTGTATCAGCGTCAGTCATTATAATCTGAACACACATCTGTATACTGTATCAGTGTATCAGAGTCAGTCATTATAATCTGAACACACATCTGTATACTGTATCAGTGTAGACAGCGTCAGTCATTATAATCTGAACACACATCTGTATACAGTATCAGTGTATCAGAGTCAGTCATTATAATCTGAACACACATCTGTATACTGTATCAGTGTATCAGCGTCAGTCATTATAATCTGAACACACATCTGTATACTGTATCAGTGTATCAGCGTCAGTCATTATAATCTGAACACACATCTGTATACTGTATCAGTGTAGACAGCGTCAGTTATTATAATCTGAACACACATCTGTATACAGTATCAGTGTATCAGAGTCAGTCATTATAATCTGAACACACATCTGTATACTGTATCAGTGTAGACAGCGTCAGTTATTATAATCTGAACACACATCTGTATACTGTATCAGTGTAGACAGCGTCAGTTATTATAATCTGAACACACATCTGTATACAGTATCAGTGTAGACAGCGTCAGTTATTATAATCTGAACACACATCTGTATACTGTATCAGTGTATCAGCGTCAGTCATTATAATCTGAACACACATCTGTATACTGTATCAGTGTATCAGAGTCAGTCATTATAATCTGAACACACATCTGTATACTGTATCAGTGTAGACAGCGTCAGTCATTATAATCTGAACACACATCTGTATACAGTATCAGTGTATCAGAGTCAGTCATTATAATCTGAACACACATCTGTATACTGTATCAGTGTAGACAGCGTCAGTTATTATAATCTGAACACACATCTGTATACTGTATCAGTGTAGACAGCGTCAGTCATTATAATCTGAACACACATCTGTATACAGTATCAGTGTATCAGAGTCAGTCATTATAATCTGAACACACATCTGTATACTGTATCAGTGTAGACAGCGTCAGTTATTATAATCTGAACACACATCTGTATACAGTATCAGTGTATCAGAGTCAGTCATTATAATCTGAACACACATCTGTATACTGTATCAGTGTAGACAGCGTCAGTTATTATAATCTGAACACACATCTGTATACTGTATCAGTGTAGACAGCGTCAGTTATTATAATCTGAACACACATCTGTATACTGTATCAGTGTAGACAGCGTCAGTTATTATAATCTGAACACACATCTGTATACTGTATCAGTGTATCAGCGTCAGTCATTATAATCTGAACACACATCTGTATACAGTATCAGTGTATCAGCGTCAGTCATTATAATCTGAACACACATCTGTATACTGTATCAGTGTAGACAGTCAGTCATTATAATCTGAACACACATCTGTATACTGTATCAGTGTATCAGCGTCAGTCATTACAATCTGAACACACATCTGTATACAGTATCAGTGTATCAGCGTCAGTCATTATAATCTGAACACACATCTGTATACTGTATCAGTGTATCAGCGTCAATCATTATAATCTGAACACACATCTGTATACTGTATCAGTGTAGACAGCGTCAGTCATTATAATCTGAACACACATCTGTATACTGTATCAGTGTAGACAGCGTCAGTCATTATAATCTGAACACACATCTGTATACTGTATCAGTGTATCAGCGTCAGTCATTATAATCTAAACACACATCTGTATACTGTATCAGTGTATCAGCGTCAGTCATTATAATCTGAACACACATCTGTATACTGTATCAGTGTATCAGCGTCAGTCATTATAATCTGAACACACATCTGTATACTGTATCAGTGTATCAGTGTCAGTCATTATAATCTGAACACACATCTGTATACTGTATCAGTGTATCAGTGTCAGTCATTATAATCTGAACACACATCTGTATACTGTATCAGTGTATCAGTGTCAGTCATTATAATCTGAACACAAATCTGTATACTGTATCAGTGTATCAGAGTCAGTCATTATAATCTGAACACACATCTGTATACTGTATCAGTGTATCAGTGTCAGTCATTATAATCTGAACACACATCTGTATACTGTATCAGTGTATCAGAGTCAGTCATTATAATCTGAACACACATCTGTATACTGTATCAGTGTATCAGCGTCAGTCATTATAATCTGAACACACATCTGTATACTGTATCAGTGTAGACAGTCAGTCATTATAATCTGAACACACATCTGTATACTGTATCAGTGTATCAGCGTCAGTCATTATAATCTAAACACACATCTGTATACTGTATCAGTGTATCAGCGTCAGTCATTATAATCTGAACACACATCTGTATACTGTATCAGTGTATCAGCGTCAGTCATTATAATCTGAACACACATCTGTATACTGTATCAGTGTATCAGCGTCAGTCATTATAATCTGAACACACATCTGTATACTGTATCAGTGTATCAGCGTCAGTCATTATAATCTGAACACACATCTGTATACTGTATCAGTGTATCAGCGTCAGTCATTATAATCTGAACACACATCTGTATACTGTATCAGTGTATCAGCGTCAGTCATTATAATCTGAACACACATCTGTATACTGTATCAGTGTATCAGCGTCAGTCATTATAATCTGAACACACATCTGTATACTGTATCAGTGTAGACAGCGTCAGTCATTATAATCTGAACACACATCTGTATACTGTATCAGTGTATCAGTGTCAGTCATTATAATCTGAACACACATCTGTATACTGTATCAGTGTATCAGAGTCAGTCATTATAATCTGAACACATCTGTATACTGTATCAGTGTATCAGAGTCCGTCATTATAATCTGAACACACATCTGTATACTGTATCAGTGTATCAGCGTCAGTCAATATAATCTGAACACACATCTGTATACTGTATCAGTGTATCAGCGTCAATCAATATAATCTGAACACACATCTGTATACTGTATCAGTGTATCAGCGTCAGTCAATATAATCTGAACACACATCTGTATACTGTATCAGTGTCAGTCATTATAATCTGAACACACATCTGTATACTGTATCAGTGTATCAGCGTCAGTCATTATAATCTGAACACACATCTGTATACTGTATCAGTGTAGACAGCGTCAATCATTATAATCTGAACACACATCTGTATACTGTATCAGTGTATCAGCATCAGTCATTATAATCTGAACACACATCTGTATACTGTATCAGTGTATCAGCGTCAGTCATTATAATCTGAACACACATCTGTATACTGTATCAGTGTAGACAGCATCAGTCATTATAATCTGAACACACATCTGTATACTGTATCAGTGTAGACAGAGTCAGTCATTATAATCTGAACACACATCTGTATACTGTATCAGTGTAGACAGCGTCAGTCATTATAATCTGAACACACATCTGTATACTGTATCAGTGTATCAGCATCAGTCATTATAATCTGAACACACATCTGTATACTGTATCAGTGTAGACAGAGTCAGTCATTATAATCTGAACACACATCTGTACACTGTATCAGTGTAGACAGCGTCAGTCATTATAATCTGAACACACATCTATCAGTGTAGACAGCGTCAGTCATTATAATCTGAACACACATCTGTATACTGTATCAGTGTATCAGCGTCAGTCATTATAATCTGAACACACATCTGTATACTGTATCAGTGTATCAGCGTCAGTCATTATAATCTGAACACACATCTGTATACTGTATCAGTGTATCAGCGTCAGTCATTATAATCTGAACACACATCTGTATACTGTATCAGTGTATCAGCGTCAGTCATTATAATCTGAACACACATCTGTATACTGTATCAGTGTATCAGCGTCAGTCATTATAATCTGAACACACATCTGTATACTGTATCAGTGTATCAGAGTCAGTCATTATAATCTGAACACACATCTGTATACTGTATCAGTGTATCAGAGTCAGTCATTATAATCTGAACACACATCTGTATACTGTATCAGTGTATCAGTGTCAGTCATTATAATCTGAACACACATCTGTATACTGTATCAGTGTATCAGCGTCAGTCATTATAATCTGAACACACATCTGTATACTGTATCAGTGTATCAGCGTCAGTCATTATAATCTGAACACACATCTGTATACTGTATCAGTGTATCAGAGTCAGTCATTATAATCTGAACACACATCTGTATACTGTATCAGTGTAGACAGCGTCAGTCATTATAATCTGAACACACATCTGTATACTGTATCAGTGTATCAGCGTCAGTCATTATAATCTGAACACACATCTGTATTCTGTATCAGTGTATCAGCGTCAGTCATTATAATCTGAACACACATCTGTATACTGTATCAGTGTATCAGCGTCAGTCATTATAATCTGAACACACATCTGTATACTGTATCAGTGTATCAGCGTCAGTCATTATAATCTGAACACACATCTGTATACTGTATCAGTGTATCAGCTTCAGTCATTATAATCTGAACACACATCTGTATACTGTATCAGTGTATCAGAGTCAGTCATTATAATCTGAACACACATCTGTATACTGTATCAGTGTATCAGCGTCAGTCATTATAATCTGAACACACATCTGTATACTGTATCAGTGTATCAGAGTCAGTCATTATAATCTGAACACACATCTGTATACTGTATCAGTGTATCAGCGTCAGTCATTATAATCTGAACACACATCTGTATACTGTATCAGTGTAGACAGCGTCAGTCATTATAATCTGAACACACATCTGTATACTGTATCAGTGTATCAGCGTCAGTCATTATAATCTGAACACACATCTGTATACTGTATCAGTGTATCAGCGTCAGTCATTATAATCTGAACACACATCTGTATACTGTATCAGTGTATCAGTGTCAGTCATTATAATCTGAACACACATCTGTATACTGTATCAGTGTATCAGTGTCAGTCATTATAATCTGAACACACATCTGTATACTGTATCAGTGTATCAGAGTCAGTCATTATAATCTGAACACACATCTGTATACTGTATCAGTGTATCAGCGTCAGTCATTATAATCTGAACACATCTGTATACTGTATCAGTGTATCAGAGTCAGTCATTATAATCTGAACACACATCTGTATACAGTATCAGTGTATCAGCGTCAGTCATTATAATCTGAACACACATCTGTATACTGTATCAGTGTAGACAGCGTCAGTCATTATAATCTGAACACACATCTGTATACTGTATCAGTGTATCAGCGTCAGTCATTATAATCTGAACACACATCTGTATACTGTATCAGTGTATCAGCGTCAGTCATTATAATCTGAACACACATCTGTTACTGTATCAGTGTATCAGCGTCAGTCATTATAATCTGAACACACATCTGTATACTGTATCAGTGTAGACAGCTTCAGTCATAATCTGAACACAGATCTGTATACAGTATCAGTGTAGACAGCGTCAGTCATTATAATCTGAACACACATCTGTATACTGTATCAGTGTAGACAGCGTCAGTCATTATAATCTGAACACACATCTGTATACTGTATCAGTGTATCAGCGTCAGTCATTATAATCTGAACACACATCTGTATACTGTATCAGTGTAGACAGCGTCAGTCATTATAATCTGAACACACATCTGTATACTGTATCAGTGTAGACAGCGTCAGTCATTATAATCTGAACACACATCTGTATACTGTATCAGTGTATCAGCGTCAGTCATTATAATCTGAACACACATCTGTATTCTGTATCAGTGTATCAGCGTCAGTCATTATAATCTGAACACACATCTGTATACTGTATCAGTGTATCAGCGTCAGTCATTATAATCTGAACACACATCTGTATACTGTATCAGTGTATCAGCTTCAGTCATTATAATCTGAACACACATCTGTATACTGTATCAGTGTATCAGTGTCAGTCATTATAATCTGAACACACATCTGTATACTGTATCAGTGTATCAGAGTCAGTCATTATAATCTGAACACACATCTGTATACTGTATCAGTGTATCAGCGTCAGTCATTATAATCTGAACACACATCTGTATACTGTATCAGTGTATCAGAGTCAGTCATTATAATCTGAACACACATCTGTATACTGTATCAGTGTATCAGCGTCAGTCATTATAATCTGAACACACATCTGTATACTGTATCAGTGTAGACAGCGTCAGTCATTATAATCTGAACACACATCTGTATACTGTATCAGTGTATCAGCGTCAGTCATTATAATCTGAACACATCTGTATACTGTATCAGTGTATCAGCGTCAGTCATTATAATCTGAACACACATCTGTATACTGTATCAGTGTATCAGTGTCAGTCATTATAATCTGAACACACATCTGTATACTGTATCAGTGTATCAGCGTCAGTCATTATAATCTGAACACACATCTGTATACTGTATCAGTGTATCAGTGTCAGTCATTATAATCTGAACACACATCTGTATACTGTATCAGTGTATCAGTGTCAGTCATTATAATCTGAACACACATCTGTATACTGTATCAGTGTATCAGTGTCAGTCATTATAATCTGAACACACATCTGTATACTGTATCAGTGTATCAGTGTCAGTCATTATAATCTGAACACACATCTGTATACTGTATCAGTGTATCAGAGTCAGTCATTATAATCTGAACACACATCTGTATACTGTATCAGTGTATCAGCGTCAGTCATTATAATCTGAACACACATCTGTATACTGTATCAGTGTATCAGAGTCAGTCATTATAATCTGAACACACATCTGTATACAGTATCAGTGTATCAGCGTCAGTCATTATAATCTGAACACACATCTGTATACTGTATCAGTGTAGACAGCGTCAGTCATTATAATGACTTCTATTTGCTTTTGACGCAACGCTCACATCCAGTGTAGGCAAATGTCAGCCGTTATGCGACTGAATGCTAGTGGGCGGAGTCTATGATGAGATGATGACGTATAACTATTGGTCAATGTCTTGCTCTGGAGGCAGGCATATGCAAATATATTTGCCTGTCTGACATCACAGATCCCGCAATAACAAAAAGCTTTTGGAGCTTGATTAAATAAATGCTTTGTTTATAATGAGGAGGACGACTTATGAAACTTGCAGGATGTTTTAATGCAGGCCCGAATTTCGTTTTGGGAAACGAAGGGGGTTTGTGTAGGTCTAACACTAGTATTCAGAAATACAACAGAAAATGAATAAAGTAATCAAATGTAAAATAACACTGATAGTCTTTTAGTTCTGACTAAATTAAATACATAGGCTATTCATTCTGATTCCTTACAATTAAAGCTATCTTTTGTTGTTTTGACGACAACATTAATGACAGACACATTTGGCTGCTGTCACTAGAGCCAGTGCACGGATCCATTACTGTTTTCATTATACTGTCTGTCACACTGTCACATGTTTTATGCTTATTTAAGACATAACTGACTGTGTTTACGAGTATACTAACCAAGACTGGAATTTTGACACAATTTTGCATGTTTTTTTCCTGTTAAAGCGATATAATACGTGAAAAATAACTTTTGTTACAGGCGAGCTGTGTGTGAGGCAGCTTTACTGTATGTATGTGTGCAGAGAAAACCATATCTCAGAGAGCGCGCGAGTACTGGATCGTTTAAAATCGATTGAATGTTTAAACTGATAAAGACATAAAAAGATGTGAAAATGGTAAACTTTAGTCACGATGCACTGCTGGGCCGATTGTGCATATTCTATCATGTCTCGACCCCTAAACGGGAGAGGTTAATACCCGCAATCCCGCGCCGAAATTCGAGCCCTGTTTTAATGGTACAAAGAGTCTTGAATATTGTCGCTGTTCATTTGCATAAAGACAATTTGTCTCCTCACCAATGTTCTCTGTCACTCATGTCGCTGATGCGTCTTCCTTGAAACCATTGTCATTTTGGCTCATAAAAAAGGTATTCAGAATGCAGTAGACGTGGTTTCTATCCCATAATTACATTGCATTTCAGGCATATTTCAAACTCCAAGATGTAACAGAGCGGAGAGCAGCAACACTGCATGCCTCTTTCCATGATTTTCTTTTTTCCCTCTCTATAGTCCTTCACCTCTGAGTTAGTGCCAGGTAACAAAGTTCAAAGCGCTAAACTGTGGCAGTGCAACTGGCTGAAGTTTAATCTGTGTTTTGTTCCAACGCAACTCTCCCTCTCTCTTACACTGTAACGGCTGGTCTTTGTCATCTGCTGTAATTAACAAAAGTGCAGGGACTGAACACATTTGTCACATTCCTTCCATATTAAGATTTTAATAGCGGCAATTATCTTATATTAGTTCATTTTTACCTTAAAGGTCTTTGTGTTGAGCTTCAAGCGTCCTACGCTGTGTAAAGGATGAATGAGCAGCTCTGAAAGCTGAACTTTCCATTGGCTATAGTTGTAAGTAAGGATGTCTTTGTTTCTGAGATCTTTTTAGAGTTCTACAGAACAGGTGCTGATTTTTGTCCCTCATTTACATATGTAATATTGTAAACCAACTTTTACTATGTGTTAATAAAATGGTCATTTTTCTAAGCACATCAATCAACAAAAATCAAGTGATGTGATTTTTATATGGATTTTTCTATCATTTTGAGGCCGGCTTTGCTGTCCTCTGCTTACTCAATTTTCTTCAAACTTCAGTGTGCTGTGATATCAAATATAGACATTTTGATGACAAAAAAATATAAAAGATAGTTTATGTATGACCAATCAGAGCAGAGTAGACCAATCACAACAGACTGGGTCATCTGACCAATCAGAGCAGAGTAGACCAATCACAACAGGCTGGGTCATCTGACCAATCAGAGCAGAGTAGGCTCTCGGAAAGAAGAGGTTTATAGAGACTGAATCTTTGAAATAACCGTTTTCAGAATATTTTAGAAAAGTGATGATGCTGCAATATATATTATGAGAAAATGAAAGTGTTTTTTGTTTTTTGTTTTTACCATGGATGCATATAAACCGGTTGTTGGAGACAAAAATAGGAACTTTTGAAATAGGATAATAGGGGCACTTTAACATTCATATTGTCATCTACTCTCTCTCTCTCTTCCACTTATGCTTTGCATTTCTCCAACAGTTCCTTTTAATTCCTTCAGTTCACATCCAACCTAAGATCGCTCAAATTATTTTATGAATTAAATCTGTTATGACAAATAAATACCGAGCCAACTGTATTGGGCTTTCTGAAGTCCCAAATAATCATATCATTAGTTGAAATGGGTTTTTAAAGTATATTTGATGCCAGGGACACAGAGGTTGCGTTAAACCTCCGCATTTTCTGTCATTTTGACGGTCAGGGTCCTAAAAAATCCGTCATAATCTATTATTACTCGTCATTTTAATTTGTAATATTTTAATATGGTCATTTTCATTTTTATTCACAAATGTACAGGACAAGCATATAGGCTAGATTATGCATTTATTTATTTATGTACATAGAGACCGGTTTCAATGTGTGTGAAAAATAGCAAGTGTGATTATTATAAAACAATTTTTTAAATAAAATGAATGCATTTTATATTGTCATTGTACCAAAAATAAATAAATTAAGATATCATCTGGAAACTATTAACATTTATTTCATTATTTGTTTGATATAATGTTTAAAAAACATTACTTTAAAAATCTCATCAAGCTGGAAAACTGACCCGTTTCATAGAGTAATTCTTATATCTTATGATCTCTAATTCTCAGAAGGCTTGACCATTTTGTTTTTTGTTTTGTTTTTGCAGCGCAATGGGAAAATTGTAATTTTCCAGCATAGATGTGCAGGTATGTGCTAGTAAGACCAGTCAGTGTCAACAAGTGTGAGATGTTCTTCACTGGTTTGATCCAGCAGAGATAGCGTTTCTCAGTGGCGTCAGCATATATCATGTCACATGTGCTTCTGCAAACCCATCAGAGGACGTGTGCGTGATCTCTCAGTTGATCAGGCTGATTTTACTTTGCAAGTCAAATTTGAGAGGAACAGATGCAAATGTTTGCTGTCTGTTTTCATGGTCTCTTAATGTCGGCACTGTTACATTTCTTCACCTTTGAAGGTCACCGTGATCTCAAGGTCACTGAATAGGAATCCAGAAAGGAATGTTTGAACAGTCAGTCATTAAGCTTATGTCTTCACCTGACTGCCTGATAAAGACTTGGCAAGAGTAAAGAGAGAACACACTGGGGTTTATCTCATTAAAGAAATGTCCAGAAACTATATTTCAACCCAAAATCAAAACAAGAAAAAAAAAATATATACAGTACTGTGCAAAAGTCTTAGGCATGTTAATACCCCCCCCCCCCCCTCCCCCAAAAAATGGTTGTAAGTCAGATATTTATATATTTTGCTGTAGTGTGTCAGTAGGAAATATCAGTTTACATTTCCAAACATTCTTTTTGCAATTAAAGGAGAACTCCGGTCAATTTTAACATTGAGCTCATTTTTTTGTACATTTGGAGTGCTGTCAATACAGAGAACAACGACAGAAATCGGTGTTGCCTACACCGTGTTATCCTCTTTTTAAAATTTGCACCCTGTTGACTTCAATGGGGCAAGTTTTAAACCTGCTTTTAGCCTCTTAACATCCTTGATGTGTCATTACAAGTGCACAGAAAATGAGTGAACACGAGTGAGTCTGACTGCAGTAGATGTGAAAGATATGTATAAAAATGATGTTATTTAAGCCAGCGCTCATACCTGTATTTACATCCTGTTTTCGGTTGAAGTCCAAAGTAGTCGATTGCCGAGTTCACACGCATAGGTTTAGTTACCTATGATCACGTGCGTGAACTCGGCAATCGACTACTTTGGACTTCAACCGAAAACAGGATGTAAATACAGGTATGAGCGCTGGCTTAAATAACATCATTTTTATACATATCTTTCACATCTACTGCAGTCAGACTCACTCGTGTTCACTCATTTTCTGTGCACTTGTAATGACACATCAAGGATGTTAAGAGGCTAAAAGCAGGTTTAGTACTTGCCCCATTGAAGTCAACAGGGTGCAAATTTTAAAAATAGAATAACACGGTGTAGGCAACACCGATTTTTGTCGTTGTTCTCTGTATTGACAGCACTCCAAATGTACAAAAAAATGAGCTCAATGTTAAAATTGTCTGGAGTTCTCCTTTAATTGTAATAATCCAGTGAGATTTGTGTCTGCACAAGGAGTCTGACAACAGCCGGTCTGATCTGATCTCACCATCATCGAGTCCGTCTGTGATTACATGAAGAAACTGAAGAAACTGAGACAGACTAAATCCAGAAGAGCTGCGGGAACGTCTCCGAGACGCTTGAAGAAACCTTCCTGCAAAGCTACAGGACTGTGAAAAGCACTGGCACTTGTGTTAAAATGCTGTAAAGTGAGAATGCTTTCAAAAATAAAATCACAAATTGAATTTATTTATGATTTAACTTCTATTAACTAATTCAAATCAATATATGGTGTAACGACCCTTTGCGTTTAAAAGGGCTTTTGTCCAGGTACACTTGCACATAGTTTCTCAGGGAGCTTTGCAGGAAGGTTTCCTCAAGCGTCTCGGAGACGTTCCCGCAGTTCTTCTGGATTTAGTCTGTCTCAGTTTCTTCTGTTTCTTCATGTAATCACAGACGGACTCGATGATGGTGAGATCAGATCAGACCGGCTGTTGTCAGACTCCTTGTGCAGACACAAATCTCACTGGATTATTACAATTAATGGCAAAAAGAATGTTTGGAAATGTAAACTGATATATCCTACTGACACACTACAGCAAAAGATAGAAATAACTGACTTACAACCTTTTTTTTGAGGGGGGGGGGGGGGGATATTAACATGCCTAAGACTTTTGCACAGTACTGTATATATTTGCTAAATGCAAATGAAGCCTATTTTAGGAGCAATACGCTTTTTTCAAAAAGTTTTCAAAAGTAATTTAAAAATGTGCACTGTGTAAATTAAATTCAGCACAACATAAACCAAAGCATGTAATTAAAATGTCACAATGCAAAAAAAGGCCTAAAACAAGCTTCTCTTTCTTAATGCAAAATATAGATTCTTATTTCTTTCTTTTGATTTTCAGGTCAAATATGATCCAGCATTCGTGGCAGGTTTTGTGAGAATCATCCTCTACTCGACAGCAGGCGAGTGACATTGTTTGTGAATGACAAATGATTTTTGTTTGTGCGTTTTAGGGCTGGTCTCATTAATGAACCTAATAATCGAAAGCCTTCGAATGAGCAAAAGGGTTGAACACGGATCTGTGCATTCGCTCTTAAAGTGACAGCGCCCTAATAAACCTGTCATTAATGCTAATCAAAGAGAAAACCACTCGCTGCTCTCGACTGAATAACTTTTGCAGCATCAATGTATATGTAATTCATACAGTGAAGTCTATTTTTATTTCTGGTAACACTTTATTTTAAGGCGACGTATTGACACGTTACTAAATGTACTTACTATAGTAATAATAACAGTAAATACTAACCCTAACCGTAACTCTATAGTAAGTACATAATTAATATTACTCAGTACATGTGAACAAGTACGTTACTACGTCACCTTAAAATAAAGTGTAACCCAATTTCTTACTTGAATGCTAGTGTTGCCTTTGGCTTGCTCAGTTGGGGATATTTTGGGAATATTAATTTATTTTTATCAATCAATAAATTCCACTAGAAACAAACCTTGTTGTATTATTTTAATTTAATACTGTGAAGCTGCTTTGATACAATTTGTATTGTGAAAAGCGCTATACAAATATACTTGACTTGACTTAAATAGACCTAGATGGAAAAAAAATCAAAGCACTTTTTATATTATTTGTCTTATTTGTGATTTGCATCTTTGTTCTTATTTTTAATAACACAGATAAAATAATAATCAAGTGATTATAAAATGGTCTGTCATTCTTTTTTCTTTTGCCAGCTTGTTTTTGTTTTTTTTAAAGTTTGGCTTTACTGCAGTTTGTCATAAGACTACCATGAAGAAGAATCATGATAAGATCGTGGATCGTGTAAAAATTGTGATTTGATATTGGTAACACTTTACAATAAGGTTCATTAGTTAACATTAGTCAAAAACTAACAGGAACTAACAATGAGCAAAACATTTGTAACAATATTTATTAATCTTTGTTAATGTTAGTTAATAAAAACCCAGCTGTTCATTGTTCATTCATGCTAGTTCACAGTGCATTAACTAATGTTAACAAATACAACCTTTGATTTTAATAACCTATTAGTAAATGTTGAAATTAATATTATTTAAGATTAATAAATGCTGTAGATTCTTAATTCATGTTAACTAATGTAGTTAACTAATGTTTAACCTTATTGTAAAGTGTTACCATGATATTTTTTGCTATATCTCAAATATGTATTGTAAACACATTTAGTTTTATGTGAACTCATCAGCCTTGTGACTGTGCTGAGTTTGATTGACAGCTGGCAGTCACCTGACACCACCTCTAGCTGGCGTTGGCTCTCAGCGAGCGTAATGTGAGATTTCAGCAATTTCCACTGCCCAGGTAGAGTTACCTGTGTGTTTTTCAGCGCTTTTTTTCCCAACGTAGTTGCAAAAGTAGAAAAGTGCACCGGGCAGTCTTTTATCTTTTAGCGATCTTGAAACAGGCCTAGCTTTGTAAACTATGTGAGAATGCCTATACAGCATTTGGCATTGCCATTAGGTGACTTGCAGTATTTTCTTGTCGAGTTCCTTTATGAGGCTTACACATTATGTAAGGGAGAATAAAACTGAAACTTTGTCCTTATTGACTGTAAACAACATTTCTGTGCCATCAAGCGAATGCAATCCACCTCGCATTACTTTACGAGTCCTACTGTAACAAACTACACTGCAAATTATGCTTTTCTTACTCCGTATGTTTGTCTTGTTTCCAGTCCAAATATCTAAAAATTCTTAAATCAAGATGCATTTACTAGATTAATAAAATGCCATTAGATAATATGGGGGAAAAAATCTAAATTAGGTTCAAATTAAGCTACAGTTTCTGCCAATGGGGTTAGAAAAATAATCTTAATTCAAATGCAAAAAACAAGATTATTTTTCTAACCCCATTGGCAGAAATTTTAGCTTGTTTTAGGCAAAAAAACAAGACACATGACATGAAACACATGGCGTATAACACCGTACTGTATGTGCTTAAGCTTATCTTGCACATTCCCATCCCATGTGATCACCTGGCTACTGATAAGGACTCAATAAGAGTAACTACGCAAACACTCAACGACACACTTACAGGAAATCATCCCACTGGGTGGAGTCAAAGTCTGAAACTAAGAAATCGGAGCCTGTGTGGATCATACACAACCCACAGCCATTGGCTCGTTATTTATATTAATATGTATACAGCAGTTCTTTCTTTTTCTCGAATCTGATTGGCTGAGAGCCTTTTCCAGCCGTGCGGTATTCCCCCAGGATCAGCACTGCAACCATCACTCCGTTTGTATTAGGCTAAGATTATTTTTCTAACCCCATTGGCAGAAATTTTAGCTTGTTTTAGGAAAAAAACTCACTTCATTTAGATTTTTCCCTCCAGAAAACAAGAAATGGCATTTTACTCATCTAGTAAATGCATACTGTCATAGCGGTCGAGCAAATCCACCGTATATTTAAAAAATAATAATAATGTTGTTGTGTCACAAAATGTAGTTTTAAGAGTTTTTTAGGGACGATTCTCTCCGACTCCGAGTCCTCACTCTCAACGCAGCCGCACCGCGCTGTACTGGATAGGCTAACGAAAACACACCGCGTCAGTTAGCGTACGTCATCATCATGTCTCACACACACCAACAATTCTAATGCACGTTTTTGTTTTTTGTTTTATTCGGTGAATATTCTAAATTAATGTTTTTTTTTTATTCAACAAATATTCAAAATATAATTTTAATAAGGGGTGGTATAATGCCCCTTTTTACAAGATGTAAAATAAGTCTCTGATGTCCCCAGAGTGTGTATGTGAAGTTTTAGCTCAAACTACCCCACAGATATTTTTATATAGCATGTTAAAATACCACACTGATGTTAAAATTGTCCCTTTTAGAGGGTCAGTAAAAACGCGTTGTTTCGTGTGTGTCCCTTTAAATGCAAATGAGCTGCTGCTCCCGGCACAGAGGGCGGAGCTTCAACAGCTTGTGTGTGTGTGTGTGTGTGTGTTAGCAGCTCCGGTGACCTCAGACCGACACACACTGAAATATCAGAAACTGTTCTGTCTTTAATGTTTAAACCGGAGTCAGACAATGATGGAGAGACTCAAGAAGAAGTGACGACATGTAGAATGAACTGAACTGAATTTATGAAGCTGATGTGGAGATAACTATCTTCAAGTCATCGATTAGCATATTCTGTCATGATAATCTATAAATCGCTCGTGTGGGAACTGTTGTAAGATGCCTACAGAGTGACTTGCTATTGCATTTGTGTTACGCACTGTATTGCTTTAGGAGCGGCAGAAATATCGCTCATAAACGCTGCTTTATCAGGAAAGATGAAGAAAGATTAAATGAAAATAACATCAAAACTTTTCTAAAGACCGCAGATATTGCGGTATATTAAAAATTCATATCATAACAAAAATAAACACCGGTATTCGATGTGAACCGCTTCACCGCCCAGCTCTATGTATAAATAACATGGTTTTCAACCGTGACCGCATGTAGAAACTGGAAAATGGAAACCAGGTGTCATCTTTGATGTGACTATAATCAGGCCTGTTTTGTTCTGTCCAGAACAGGAAGAAAAGACGCTTTATGACGTCATTCGATCACTGGAGGAAATATTGCATCAAGGTTCATAACCCTTTTCTTATCCTGACACCTTTTGTGTTCCTCCCCAAAGGACCATACCTTCCTTTACCTTCTCTATTTCCCTGGTTTTGTTTTCGCATGGCTTCTAATTGTGCGTTTTTAGGTAATGAAAGCCCACTGTAAGTATTCATAACATGGGTGACGATTATTTCCAAAGGTCCCCTCTACTTTTCATCTGTGAAGGATGGCCAGAATAAAACATGAAGAATGTCAGATCTCAGAAGTGGGGCATTTCCTCGCTACTGTCTTTTGTTACTCTTGTTCATTCACCTTGTCCTGTTACCTAAGAGAGGCTGTGTGAAGAATGTCGTCATTTGGCACAAACATTTCCCTGGTTAAAGTTCAGTTGCCTTTTCTGTTGCATCTGTGAAATTTCAACTCCACCTTTCTGGAGAACTAAACATTGTGTTCATAATTATGTTCTAATCAGATTTTTTTTTTAAATGCATTTGAATGCTTGATAGACTTTTGTCCTCACATTGTTTCTTGTCCTCACATATATACTTTTTTTTCAGTCACTTGGACTTGACTTCGCTTTACTCGGTTCTGTTTGCTTGCCTTGACCTCATTGTTTCTTCCAGACGAATGACTTTTAGGATTTGCGTGCAATCACATTGACATTTCAACCTACGCAAAAAGAAAAGAAAGGGACAAATTGGATTCATAAAGGCAGAAACTGATACGAAACTGTTCTTATACACTATATGGACAAAATTATCTGGATACTCCCTACTAATAAATGGGTTTGTTTATTCCAGTCATTCCTGAGGCCTTATTTCTAACAAGAAATACCTACAACACTATGGATTTACTGTGTAATTACATATTGTTCAGTAAAATTCCCTGAGTTTGAGGTTTGGTTTGGGTTTATAGGGGTTAGAGTTAGGTTTTTTAGAGTTTATAGGGGTTAGAGGGGGTTTATAGGGGGTTAGAGTAAGTTTTATTGGAGGGTTATAGGGATTAGAGTTAGGTTTTTGGGGGGTTATATGGGTAAGAGTTAGGTTTTTAGGGTTTATAGGGGTTAGAGGGGGTTTATAGGGGGTTAGAGTAAGTTTTTTTTAGGGTTTATAGGGGTTAGAGTTAGGTTTTTGGGGGGTTATGGGGGTTAGAGTTAGGTCTTTGGGGGTTTAAATGGGTTAGAGTTAGGTTTTTGGGGGTTATATGGGGTTAGAGTTAGGTTTTTGGGGGTTTATAGGGGGTTAGAGTTAGGTCTTTGGGGGTTTAAATGGGTTAGAGTTTGGTCTTTGGGGGTTTAAAGGGGTTAGAGTTAGGCTTTTGGGGGTTTATAGGGATTAGAGTTAGGTTTTTGGGGGTTTAAAGGGGTTAGAGTTAGGTCTTTGGGGGTTTAAAGGGGTTAGAGTTAGGCTTTTGGGGGTTTATAGGGGTTAGGTTTTTGGGGGATTTAAATGGGTTAGAGTTAGGTTTTTGGGGGTTTAAAGGGGTTAGAGTTAGGTTTTTGGGGGGTTTAAAGGGGTTAGAGTTAGGTTTTTGCGGTTTATATGGGGTTAGAGTTACGTTTTTGGGGGGGTTAAAGTGGTTAGAGTTAGGTTTTGGGGGGTTTATAGGGGTTAGAGTTAGGTTTTGGGGGGTTTATAGGGGTTAGAGTTAGGTTTTTGCAGTTTATATGGGGTTAGAGTTAGGTTAGGTTTTTGGGGGTTTAAAGGGGTTAGAGTTAGGTTTTTGAGGGGGTTAAAGTGGTTAGAGTTAGGTTTTGGGGGGTTTATAGGGGTTAGAGTTAGGCTTTTGGGGGTTTATAGGGGTTAGAGTTAGGTTTTGGGGGGTTTAAAGGGGTTAGAGTTAGGTCTTTGGGGGTTTAAAGGGGTTAGAGTTAGGCTTTTGGGGGGGTTATAGGGGTTAGGTTTTTGGGGGATTTAAATGGGTTAGAGTTAGGTTTTTGGGGGTTTAAAGGGGTTAGAGTTAGGTTTTTGGGGGGTTTAAAGGGGTTAGAGTTAGGTTTTTGCGGTTTATATGGGGTTAGAGTTACGTTTTTGGGGGGGTTAAAGTGGTTAGAGTTAGGTTTTGGGGGGTTTATAGGGGTTAGAGTTAGGTTTTTGCAGTTTATATGGGGTTAGAGTTAGGTTAGGTTTTTGGGGGTTTAAAGGGGTTAGAGTTAGGTTTTTGAGGGGGTTAAAGTGGTTAGAGTTAGGTTTTGGGGGGTTTATAGGGGTTAGAGTTAGGTTTTGGGGGGTTTATAGGGGTTAGAGTTAGGTTTTTGAGGGGGTTTAAAGGGGTTAGAGTTAGGTTTTTGAGGGGGTTTATAGGGGTTAGAGTTAGGTTTTTGCGGTTTATATGGGGTTAGAGTTACGTTTTTGGGGTTTATAGGGGTTAGAGTTAGGTTTTTGGGGTTTGAGTTAGGTTTTTGGGGTTTATAGGGGTTAGAGTTAGGTTTTTGGGGTAATGGTTTAGTTACGGTGTTGGGGTAAAGTTAACAGTTTAACTACAAATGAAATGCAAGTATTGCAACAGCATGTACAGCATATTAGGTTACACTTTATTATTTTAAGGTGTCTTTGTTACACTGTAATTATACATTTAAGTACTGAGTAATATTAAGTAACTACATGTACTAAATATAGGGTTAGGATTAGGTTTTGGTTTGTTTTAGGGTTAGTTGCATGTAATTATGCATAATGTATAGTTAAAAGTAACTGCATGTAACATATATTACAATGACGCTGTAAAATAAAGTGTTACCAAGTTACAACTTTGTACAATAAGTACAAAGTTAAGGCCACATAATGTAAGGTGTGACCCAAGCCATTGATACAAAATAATAAAACTGTTAAAATATTTTTTAGTCACTTAGCCACACCTCAAAATCCTTCCATTCCTTAGCAATGGTTGCTATTCGACAAGCTTTTTCTCTTTTCTAATTTAAGTCTATGGAGGATCTGTGTGTTTGAATAGTTTTAAATAGGGATGCATGATATATCAGCCACCATATCGGTATCGGCCGATATTTGTTCATTTTTCATGTTATCGTTATCGGCCCGATAAGAAAATTATGACAATATATTAAAGCTGATAAATAATGTATTATTTACTTCAGATGCGCACTGTTAAACATGATGGTTTTGAATGGCTTGAAATATGATTGGAATCACTTCAAAAAAGGAAAATACGGTTCATATCAGTGCAACATGTGCAGCGCAAGTCCGTCATATCGGCTACATAAAATTATAATGAGAACAGTATAATTGTGTGTTTGGGTCATGGATTTTAATGGTGAGATGTAATTTGTTTGTTTTTGTAATCAGGCTCTCAAAAATTATATACAATTTTGGATTTAGATTTATCAGCCAATATATCGGTTATCGGCTTTCAAATATAAATAATTATCGGTTATTGGTATCTGCCAAATGTTTCATATCAGTGCATCCCTAATTTTAAATTTAATTCTACATAAATTATCCCAAAATGTGGCGAATTCTATTGCCGGGACATTTAATAAAACACAGTGTTGACATATTTTACTCAGAGAGTATACAAGTTGCCAACTGCACATCATTTTGCACATGCACTTTGTATTGTATTTTGTCCTGCTGTATTTGCTGGAGTTCTGCAGAGAGAATGTGTGCATTCGTTCATGCGCTTTTGATTTTAGAATTATTTGCGATGAATAAAGTTGGAGGAGCATTTGTATAAACATACATAATTAATATGTTATTACAATTATAAAAATTTTTGTTGTTGTTGTTGGTAAAATGACTGAAAATGTGTATCTGAGTTACCTGTTCACTGACTGATCAGCTTAGATTCACAAAAAGAAAAAAGTGAAAAACTGTCCAGTTCGGTGTTGGTAAAGTTGCTGTATTTTACCTTGTAGAGCAGTAAGTCTATAAATTAGGCCCCTGGATTTTCATTCGTGACTACAAATTCACTCATTCTTCAAGTGCACAAGCATTTGTTGGATTGAAGTCTGCATTCCTTGTTTGGTTAGACACGTTTCTAAAGGGTATTACTTCTTAAGATTACTTTTTGGAGCATTGCCATAGACTTAGCAAATATTCTGCATTGCTAAATTGCTTTTTAACAAACACTACTTTAAATATTTTCATAATTTGCATTGATCCTCCTTATTATACCTTTGCTTTTTTTTTTAACTGCATTAAAAGTCAGAACCACTGAACATCATCCCAGACTACAATCCCAACGAGACTGGGGCGAAAATGCCATTGTGGCACAGATCTGTAGAAGAACTTATAAAATTAAAAGTCACAACATTCACAACACTGAAAAAAACAACAAGTAAAATTTACTTCATTTTTCAAGTGTTTTGCACGAATATTTTTTAAGTAAATTTCACACATATTTTTTAAGTAAATTTCACATATGGAATTAAACAAACTCTACTTAACTAAGTTAAGTGAAAGTAACAAAGAAAATAAGTAGTTTTAACTTGGCAAGTAAAAGGTTCAGTAATATCTATTTAGTTGAAGTTTCCTTTGCAATACATTTCACTCAAACAATACACACTTTTAAAGTATTTGCTTTACTTAGAAACATTTAAGTAATCAATACAGATATTGTGTGAGACATATCAGAAGTTAAGCATCACGGGAACGCAGAGACCTCAATACTTGGTAGACAAATCCAACGACGGTAACATTTGATGGATCGTTTTTGTGTTTGAATGTGTCATTTTGAGTAGAAAATGAACTCAGATGTCACAAAATGGCACGTTACTAATCCTAACAACAAAAGCAATGATACAACAGTGTAAATACAGCTGGAAAACAGTGAGAAATCAACCTCATTAATTACTCAAGGCCCAGTGCCTGATGGGAACACCAGTATCAGAAAAGTTGCGTAATTCTACTTAATTTTGTAACGTTGATATTTCCGCTTTCATTTCTACACGCTTGAATTGAGTACTAATATAGAATTGACTTAGTTTTTTTTTTTATTCTTGCCTGAACTAACTTTTTCATGTAAATTGCATTGTTTTTTTTCTGTAGTATTCACTTCACCACAAAATAATTTTGATCATTGAACCCATTTTACTCCCAAAATGTGTTTGAAACAGAATGTTCAAAGAAATGCAGGGCAGGGCTATATAATCTCGCTGTAAAGGAAGGTTATTTCAGAGAGCTCTGAGAGACTTTAGAAAGAGAAAAGTAGTCTTAAAGTGTTTAAACTTCTCTGCAGGTTATCTTAAACATTCTCCTTAGGAGTTCATACTCTACACCTAAGTTATTTTGATATTTTTGAAGTAAATTTTGATTCCAAGTTGACTTCATATAACAGACAGCTTAATGACAAATACACTGCGTTCAAAACTTTGGATTGGTAAGATTTTTAATGTTTTTAAAAGAAGTCTCTTCTGCTCACCAAGGCTGCATTTATTTGATTAAACAACAACAAAAACAGTATTATTGTGAAATATTATTACAATTTAAAATAACTGTTTTCTATTTGAATATATTTTAAAATGTAATTTTATTTCGGTGATCATTACTCCAGTCTTCAGTGTCACATGATCCTTCAGAAATCATTCTAATATGATGATTTGATGCTCAAAAAAACGTTTATTATTATTATCAATGTTGAAAACAGTTGTGGACAATTTCTTTTCAGGATTTTTTGATGAATAGAAAGTTCAAAAGAACAGAATTTATCTGAAATCTAAAGCTTTTGTAACATTAAACACAACCGATCAAAAGTTTGGGGTCAGTAAGATTTTTTTTTTTTTTTAAAGAAATGAAAGAAATCAGTACTTTTATTCAGCAAGGATTGATCAAAAGTTATAAAGACATTTATAATGTTACAAAAGATTCTATTTCAAATAAATGCGTTTCTTTTGAACTTTATATTCATTAAAGAATCAAAAATTGTACACAACTGTTTTCAACATTGAAAGAAGAGACTTCTTTTAAAAACATAAAAAAACTCACCGATCCCGAGCTTTTGAACGGCAGTGTATGTGGCCTGATCACATGTAATATTAGATATTTATTTATTTAGTTTGAAACGCCTCAGATTTTGAAGGACCCATTAAGGTGATTAAGATGCTGCATTGACATCACCCTGGAGGAGAGCGCATGATGATCTCCTGCTGGTCTGGGTCTCGTGTAAGTCACGCTGTAAAGTTCCTCATAATCCTCCTCCTCCTCGTGGGATTCCACACATTCATCTCCAGAAATCCCCTGATCACATGTAGGCAACATCTCATTTCCACCATATCTCAGATTATGATCCATTCTGTGGTCAAAATGACACTTACTCGACATGAATGCAAATTATTTTTAGGCTAAATACATACTCAAAAAATTGTTTCAACCCAAATTTGGGTCAAATATGGGCAAACCCAGCCGTTGGGTTTAATTTTTAAATTGCATTTTTAACCCAATGTTTGGGTTTGTCCGTATTTGTCCCAAACTCAGCATTTTCTTGTATTCTATCTAAATACTCACTTTTTGGCATGATTTGACAAGAATGCCGGTTATTGGGAAATGACTATAATATAATAAAATGGTTATTTATCTCTTTTCTTTTGAGAATAATCTTTTTATTCTTTTGCTATACCTTCATTTTAATGGCCATTTATGATTCAGTTCCAGAGATATGGGCATCTCACTAGGTTTCCATACACCTATTTTAATGTGCATTTTGAGATATTGCATAAAAAAAAACGCTGGATGGATTTCTAAAAATGCACAAACTTTATTTTTTATCCGATTAAAATTTGTTTTTACTTTTTACGATTAAGGTGGATAAATAATCCGATTAAAAAAAAACATCCGATAAGAAAACGTGCATAAACTGCATTGGAACCCATTTGCAGAATAAATTTGCCTCAGTGGAGGCTGTGATTGGATAACTGGAGTAACCAGTGGACCAATGGCGTCGCAGCATCTCTAATGTTGGTTTGGTGTTTCTGAAACGCCGGAGTCGAAGTGTGTGATCAGAATGATTGGGTTTAACTCCCTCCAGAAGCGTCTCACACGAGTGTGTTCCCGAACACCAGCATCCGAACGCTAGAGAACACGACAGCGTTTACTGAGTTTCGTCTGACGCTCTGAGACACACTCATTTATGATGGAGGGAAAAAGAGCAACTTCCGTTTTTATTACTGATATTTTGTGCCAATTTTTTGCGTCAAGTGACGATTTTGTTCTCTTGAACACACGGGATGGAAACGCTGATTCATTCGCAAATGTTTTGTGTGACGTTCCAATTTTGCGCATAAATTAAATGTGCACCTTTGAAACATGGCTACTGTGGCTCTTTTATTTATTCACATAGAAGCAATAATGTTTGAGAAATAGATGTTTTAAAAGACGTCTTGAGCTTGACGCACATCACGAGGAGCTGCAGGTGTCCTCCTTATGACATCATTTCCTGTTTATGCAAGATTATGCCGAAATACTTCTTTTAATGAGGCTTTTTGGTCATTAGTTGCTCATGTCAGTGATTGCTAGTAACCCGTATGAGCGTGTTTTCCCCATAGATCTCATCAGCTGTTTATGAGGCCGATGACAGATGGACGAGGCGTAGAGTCTGAGGAAAGTTAAGAATAGCTCACCTTTGTGTGTCTAAAGCTTTTGTGAATTCAGAAGTTCAACTGTCAGGTGGGAGCGGCAGATTCAGCAATTACAATACAGGCTTTCTCACAATGAACAGAAATACAGTAGATTAGGCAATAGGCGTGACTCTGGAAAAATCTGAGCAATTTGCTCTGAGCAAATCTCAGCATGAAGTATTTGTTGGACAGATTATCTTAAAGTCCCCCTGTAGTCGATCATTTTATCACTTAAAACTCATTCCTGATCACCAAAGTGTTTTTTACTTGGAAAAAATGTATTCATGTCTTAAAATAGCTTGAATGTAACTCTACACGTCACTGTTTTTACTGTGTTTTTAATCAAATAAAATGCAGCCTTGGTGAGTCAGGTCTCCTTCATTTATACAGCGCTTTTAACATTATGGACTGTTTCAAAGCAGCTTTACAGAGAAAATAGGAGATTACAGTAGCAGAGATTGTTTAGGCTTTACAGCAGCTCCAGACTAAAGTTATTGTCCAGCTAAAGTTAGTTTTGATTGATTCACTTCCGTTGCAAAGATCATTAGTTATTAAAGCTGCAGTCCGTAAGTTTTTTGTGTTAAAAATTGTCCAAAATAAATGTTTGAGCAAGTACATCACCAGCACTTCAACACTCTCTGCTTGCCGTAGCTCCATTCAAAACGGTGAAAAAAGTCTCTCTCTCTCTCTCTCTCTCTCTCTATCTCTCTCTCTCTCTCTCTCTAATAAATGGCACCGGCGAGGCCCTCTTTATTCTGAATCTGGCCAGGAATGCAATGCCTTTTCCCTCTCCTCACACACACCATTATCAGCGGTGAAATATTCCCTAGGCTGAACCCATTGTGCACTAGCGGAGCGGACGTCACAAACTGAGGCCAGTCCTGTGTGCGTTTGTGTTCACGAGGAGAGATTTACTGCAGTTTAACCCGTTTAAGACTCTCTGTCTCTTGAGCTTTCTAAACTCTTACTCCGGTAAGAGAAGCTTGCCAACATTTCTGACTTCCTGCAGTTAGCATAGCAAAGTAGCATACGCTATAGACACACATTAATAGATGTACACTACCAGTCAAAGGTTTGGGATTGGTAAGATATTCAATGTTTTTAAAAGAAGTCTCTTCTGCTCACCAAGGCTGCATTTGTGTGATATAAAAAAGTAATATTGTGAAATATTATTCCAATGTAAAACAGCTGTTTTCTATGTGAATATATAGTAAAATGTAATTTATTCCTGTGATCAAAGCTGAATTTCAGCATCATTACTCCAGTCTTCAGTGTCACATGATCCTTCAGAAATCACTCTAATATGATGATTTGATGATCAAGAAACATTTATGATTATTATCATTGTTGAAAACAGTTTTTTACATTTTTATTTAGGATTCTATGATGAATAGAAAGTTCAAAAGAACAGCATTCATCTGAAATAGAAAGCTTTTGTAACATTAAACACTACCGATCAAAAGTTTGGGGTCAGTAAGACATTTTTATTTTATTTTATTTTTTGGAGGAAATAAATAAAAGAAATCAATACTTTTATTCATCAAGGATTAATTGAATTGGTCAAAAGTGACAGTAAAGACATTTATAAAGTTACAAAAGATTCTATTTCAGATAAATCCTGTTTTTTAACTTTCTATTAATCAAAAAATCCAGGTTTTTACACAACTGTTTTCAACACTGATAATAATAATGAATGTTTCTTGATCATCAGATCATCATATTAGAGTGATTTCTGAAGGATCATGTGACACTGAAGACTGGAGTAATGAAGCTGAACATATTTAACAATATTACTTTTTTTATCACATAAATGCAGTCTTGGTGAGCATAAGAGACTTCTTTTAAAAACAAACCTTTTGACTGGTCGTGTACATCTAGTAACTTCTAGACACATGAATGCACTGATGCACTGCCTTGCTTTCTTCACTGGCTCTCAGATGCATGAATCTGAACCGAACGGGGATCAGAAGGTTGTTGTTGCACATTGAAGCCTGTTGTTTCCTCTGGCTCCTGTGGTTTCGTCACTAGCTTGCATGGCCCTTCCTTCCACTCGAGTGTTTCTCTGTACTTGTGCCCAGATCATTATGCAGCATTTCCTCCTCATGTTTCTATACAGCAATATGTAATTAGGGCATGATGTTCTCATCAGAAGTGTTTTTAAGCACTTTAAATCTGAAATGAGAGCATTTCTAATGTTTAATATTGCTTACTGGGAGTACGTTCTATTATCAGACAGCAAACGTTCAGTTAAGTTACAGTATATACAAATATATTTTGGGATCAGTAAGATTAAACAGCAGTCTCTTCTGCTCACCAAGGCTGCATTTATTTGATTAAAAATACCAAAAAAACAGTAATATTCTGAAATATTATTACAATTTAAAATAACTGTTTTCTATGTGAATATATAGTCAAATGTAATTTATTCCTGTGATCAAAGCTGAGTTTTCAGCATCATTACTCCAGTCTTCAGTGTCACATGATCCTTCAGAAATCACTCTAATATGATGATTTGATGCTCAAGAAACATTTATTATTATTATCAATGTTAAAGGAGAACTCCGGTCAATTTTAACATTGAGCTCATTTTTTTGTACATTTGGAGTGCTGTCAATACAGAGAACAACGACAAAAATCGGTGTTGCCTACACCGAGTTATTCTATTTTTAAAATTTGCACCCTGTTGACTTCAATGGGGCAAGTACTAAACCTGCTTTTAGCCTCTTAACATCCTTGATGTGTCATTACAAGTGCACAGAAAATGTGAGTGATTCCTTCTGAGTGAACACGAGTCGATTGCCGAGTTCACGCGCGTGATCATAGGTATTAAACCTATGCGTGTGAACTCTGCAATCGACTACTTTGGACTTCAACCGAAAAACAGGATGTAAACAAAGGTATTTGCGCTGGCTTAAATAACATCATTTTTATACATTTCTTTCACATCTACTGCAGTCAGACTCACTCGTGTTCACTCAGAAGGAATCACTCACATTTTCTGTGCACTTGTAATGACACATCAAGGATGTTAAGAGGCTAAAAGCAGGTTTAGTACTTGCCCCATTGAAGTCAACAGGGTGCAAATTTTAAAAATAGAATAACTCGGTGTAGGCAACACCGATTTTTGTCGTTGTTCTCTGTATTGACAGCACTCCAAATGTACAAAAAAATGAGCTCAATGTTAAAATTGACCGGAGTTCTCCTTTAAAAACAGTTGTGTACTTTTTTTCAGGATTTTTTGATGAATATAAAGTTATATTTCATTTATTTGAAATCTTTTGTAACATTATAAATGTCTTTATTATCACTTTTGATCAGTTTAATGTATTCTTGCTGAATAAAAAGTATTGATTTTATTTTATTTCCCCACCAAAAAAACAAAACAAAATGTCTTACTGACCTCAAACTTTTGATCGGTTGTGTTTAATGTTACAAAAGCTTTCTATTTCAGATAAATGATGTTCTTTTGAACTTTCTATTCATCAAAAAATCCTGAAAAGAAATTACCAATAAATTAACAATTGAAATTAACAATAATAATAATAACAATAAAAATAATAATGTTTCTTTAGCATCAGATCATCATATTAGAGTGATTTCTGAAGGATCATGTGACACAGAAGACTGGAGTAATGATGCTGAACATTCAGCTTTGAACACAGGAATAAATTACAGTTTACAATATATTCACATATAAAACTGTATATTACTGTTTTTTTGGTATTTTTAATCAAATAAATGTAGCCTTGGTGAGCAGAAGAGACTTCTTTTAAAAATTGTACCAATCCCAAAGTTTTGAACGGCAGTGTAAATGTAACCCTACAGTTTACGGACAGAAAACCGACATGTATAATTTTAAGATGGGATCGTTTATAAAGTTGGCATTCATTGAATGTCTCGAAAGCACATAATCCATCTTAAGAGTTCTCACATGATCACTGCCGAAATGTTTTACGCCGGTTTAAATTGCATTCCAGCCAGGCATTTTCATCAGTCCCCCGTCCAGCCGTCCCTCTTCAGGACTCTCATTAAGGTCGTCGTTCCTTTAAATGCAAATGAGCTGCTGCTCCCGGCACAGAGGAGTCCTTTTACCTCACACACACATGCACTGAAAATTTCAAAAACTTTTAGCCTTTCATGTTCATACCGGAGTCAGAAAGATGGAGAGACTCAAGAAGAAGTGACAACATTTCTGAATGGTTAGTTGATGAATTTATGAAGCTGATGTGTAGTTATCTTCTAGTCATAGATTAGCATATTCTGTCATGATAATCTATAAATCGTGTTCTGGGGGCGGGGTTTATGTAAATTCTAGGGTTGGTGATGTCACTAACCCGTGAAGAAGCTCATTGTAGTCTATACCAGCCGTTTGTTGTAGTCCTTAAAAAGCGATTTCTTTAAAAGCAAATCTCTCCCTTTGCTTTGAACTTTGAGCGTTGTAACTTTGCAGATGTTGTTTATGCTCAAACAGCAACATTACACACTAACTAAAGCTAGAAAAGTGAAATCATATTCAACCACACTTTTAATTATATCATATATTATAAAAACAAGATCTCAAACAAGTAATTTTTTCTGGAATTTTGTGGGCATTTGTCTTAATTTTGGTGAGTAAATATATATCTCGCAATTCTGACTTTATAACATGCAATTTGGAGATATAAAGTCGCAATTGCGTGTTATAAAGTCAGAATTGTGAGATATAAACATGCAATTCTGAGAAAAAAAGCCAGTCAGTCTTTTTTCCCTTAAAATTGGACTTTATAACACACAATTCTGACTATATAACTTGTAATTGCGACTTTATATCACGCAATTCTGACTATATAACTCGTAATTGCGACTTTATATCACGCAATTCTGACTATATAACTCGTAATTGCGACTTCATATCACGCAATTCTGACTATATAACTCGTAATTACGACTTCATATCACGCAATTCTGACTATATAACTCGTAATTGCGACTTTATATCACGCAATTCTGACTATATAACTCGTAATTACGACTTCATATCACGCAATTCTGACTATATAACTCGTAATTGCGAATTCATATCACGCAATTCTGACTATATAACTCGTAATTGCGAATTTATATCACGCAATTCTGACTATATAACTCGTAATTGCGACTTCATATCACGCAATTCTGACTATATAACTCGTAATTACGACTTCATATCACGCAATTCTGACTATATAACTCGTAATTACGACTTCATATCACGCAATTCTGACTATATAACTCGTAATTGCGACTTTATATCACGCAATTCTGACTATATAACTCGTAATTACGACTTCATATCACGCAATTCTGACTATATAACTCGTAATTGCGACTTTATATCACGCAATTCTGACTATATAACTCGTAATTGCGACTTCATATCACGCAATTCTGACTATATAACTCGTAATTGCGACTTTATATCACGCAATTCTGACTATATAACTCGTAATTGCGACTTCATATCACGCAATTCTGACTATATAACTCGTAATTACGACTTCATATCACGCAATTCTGACTATATAACTCGTAATTACGACTTCATATCACGCAATTCTGACTATATAACTCGTAATTGCGACTTTATATCACGCAATTCTGACTATATAACTCGTAATTGCGACTTTATATCACGCAACTCTTTAAAGTCACAATATTAACTCTTAAGTCAGAATTCAAAGTCAGAATTGCGAGAAAATTGTACGAAAAAAAGTCTGAATTGTGCAATTACCTTATTCCGTGGCGGAAACAAGCTTCCATAATTTCTGGCCTGGCATCACAATCAATAACTTATTTCTAATTTCTAATTTCTAATTCTCTTTTTACTGTTGTGTCGGGTCTGAAATGAAGTTATTGGCTGCATTCGAAGCAGGCAGTTTTACAGCCAATCACATTTAAGGATGTTAACAAATAAATCGGACAATGCACTGACAATTTAGTGATATCCCTGCAGTCGTGGTCTCGACCGGTCTTGAAATAAAATGAGAACAAGACCTTCGTAAAATGTTCTCGAGTGCTACAACACTACTTCCGTGGGACTTGACTGTCTAAAACTATGCAGTTAAATAATTTTTTTGTTTTTGTTTTGTTACAGTCTTTACATACCATCCAGCTTCATCTGTTTCCTCATTAGCAAAAAAATAAATAAATAAAATATTCCTCCTTATAAGCCTTCTTTAAAGCACTTCATCCTGACAGTGAGCTGGTAAATAGGGATCAAGGAAATAACTTGTAAATTATTATCTCTCACAATTCTGACTATATAACTCGTGAGTTTATATCATGTAACTCTGCGACTTTATATCATGCAACTCTTGAGTTGAAGTCAGAATTCAAAGTCAGAATTGCGAGAACTTGCAATTGTAAGAAGAAAAGTCAGAATTGTGTAATTACCTTTTCTATTTTTTATTCTGTGGCTGAAACAAGCTTCCATAATTTCTGGCCTGGCATCACAATCAATAACTTGTTTCTAATATCTAATTCTAAAATGCAGTTTAAGTATGTAGTTTAAGGTTTTTTTTTATTTATTTTTTTATACATACTTTGCATACCAACCCGCTTCATCTGTTTCCTCATTAGCAAAAAAAATAAATAAATCAGATTTTCCTCCTTACAAGCACTTCATCCTGACAGTGAGCTGGTAAATAGGGCTCAAGGAAATAACTTGGCATTAAAAGAATTTTGCGCATGAGGCTGAAATCAGATTTCTCTAGTACTGCACTGTACCAAGCTCTACACTCGAATGCTGATCAAACACATTCTTGCTGGGGAGGAAGTTGAAATTGACAAGCATCCATAATAGAGATGAAATGGTTTCAGTATTTCATTTCATGATTATAGTGATTAAAATGATCACGGTTAGGCCTATCTGTATCATCACAGCATTGTTAAACTGTGCTGGAAATGTCCAAAAAGTATTCATACAGAAACTGAAATCATTTCAGTGTTATATTGACTAACAAACAACAAATACATTTTGTTGTTATATATAAAAAAAAATATATATATATATATATATATATATATATATATATATATATATATATATATATATATATATATATACACTCACCTAAAGGATTATTAGGAACACCATACTAATACTGTGTTTGACCCCCTTTCGCCTTCAGAACTGCCTTAATTCTACGTGGCATTGATTCAACAAGGTGCTGAAAGCATTCTTTAGAAATGTTGGCCCATATTGATAGGATAGCATCTTGCAGTTGATGGAGATTTGTGGGACGCACATCCAGGGCACGAAGCTCCCGTTCCACCACATCCCAAAGATGCTCTATTGGGTTGAGATCTGGTGACTGTGGGGGCCATTTTAGTACAGTGAACTCATTGTCATGTTCAAGAAACCAATTTGAAATGATTCGAGCTTTGTGACATGGTGCATTATCCTGCTGGAAGTAGCCATCAGAGGATGGGTACATGGTGGTCATAAAGGGATGGACATGGTCAGAAACAATGCTCAGGTAGGCCGTGGCATTTAAACGATGCCCAATTGGCACTAAGGGGCCTAAAGTGTGCCAAGAAAACATCCCCCACACCATTACACCACCACCACCAGCCTGCACAGTGGTAACAAGGCATGATGGATCCATGTTCTCATTCTGTTTACGCCAAATTCTGACTCTACCATCTGAATGTCTCAACAGAAATCGAGACTCATCAGACCAGGCAACATTTTTCCAGTCTTCAACTGTCCAATTTTGTTGAGCTTGTGCAAATTGTAGCCTCTTTTTCCTATTTGTAGTGGAGATGAGTGGTACCCGGTGGGGTCTTCTGCTGTTGTAGCCCATCCACCTCAAGGTTGTGCGTGTTGTGGCTTCACAAATGCTTTGCTGCATACCTCGGTTGTAACGAGTGGTTATTTCAGTCAAAGTTGCTCTTCTATCATCTTGAATCAGTCGGCCCATTCTCCTCTGACCTCTAGCATCAACAAGGCATTTTCGCCCACAGGACTGCCGCATACTGGATGTTTTTCCCTTTTCACACCATTCTTTGTAAACCCTAGAAATGGTTGTGCGTGAAAATCCCAGTAACTGAGCAGATTGTGAAATACTCAGACCGGCCCGTCTGGCACCAACAACCATGCCACGCTCAAAATTGCTTAAATCACCTTTCTTTCCCATTCTGACATTCAGTTTGAAGTTCAGGAGATTGTCTTGACCAGGACCACACCCCTAAATGCATTGAAGCAACTGCCATGTGATTGGTTGATTAGATAATTGCATTAATGAGAAATTGAACAGGTGTTCCTAATAATCCTTTAGGTGAGTGTGTGTGTATGTATATATATATATATATATATATATATATATATATGAATGAATGAATTCATATTTATTCATATAAATCCCTTCTTCATAAATGTTCTTCATGGTCAGTTCACATCGGTGACAGGAATGATCTCTTTCTTCACATTTGCAACCTTGAATTTTAATAATTTGAGAATTAATTTCCCAGGGGCATTTATACATTTGAAAGGGCAATTGTTTCTAACCTTATCAGATGTATGTATAATTTTATGTAACATTCTTATATTAAATCAATAAAACAAAAAAGCCGAAACTAAATTTGTGACCGATGTAACTTTTACTTTAATAAAGCTATGATTCCAACATTTTACAGACCAATGAAATTTCACAATTCAATTCCAATTTTTATACCACAACAACTAAAACACTAATATAAATTTCAAACATTTTTAAAGACAAGGATCAGTCAGTAATAAAATTAGAACAAATAAACAAATGATAGCACAAATAAATACATTAGAACAAAGATAGTAATTCAATTAACAGTGCTTTTAAGGTTTTCAGGTCTTACAGGAGTGTTGAGGTAAGAAATACTACATAAATTGAATAAAGTAATCAAATGTAAAATAAGACTACATTTACAAACTGCATAAATTACAAATTGAATATAGATTAATTATCATTAAAGCTACAAAAGAGTGGTTTTCTCTTTCTCTTTTGTTCTTTGACTAACATTAATGACCGACAGCAGCAGGTTTATTAGGCTGCTGTCACTTTAAGAGCTGACGCAGATCAGGGGCCGTATTCACAAAGCATTTTATCTTACCACTAGGAGTACTCCTAAATCGCACTAAAAGATTTTAGCTAGGAGTTTTCTCTTAAAAGTTATTCACAACGCCTTTCAGACCTACTCTTAGTAAAGAAAAATGACAACTCCTAAACTAAGAGTGAGTCTTCGTTGCTATGGATGACGTCATTACTCATGCACGAGCTTGACTGAAGTGACCACCTTGATTGGCTGATGATTGTAACGCGGGAATGATTCCTAACACCTCCCCTACGATGATGAGTGACAGGCGACAGGTCTGAGAATGCGTGCGCTACACAAGTAGTGCGAAGGACGGAAGGTGATGAATAACTGAATAAATAGCCTAAATGAATAAAGAGTAAGGCAAAACAAATAGCCTAGTAGCCTAATGAAACATATGGATTGATGCAATATCTTTGCAACATTATTGAATTAATCTGTCACTATATGCCTCTGCCTACGTTTGCAAAGAGAAGAACATTTTAATTTGATTCACAATGAAACGTTACAATTAGTTTACATGCAATGAGTAGCCTAGTTTTGGCTGTTGTTGGTGGCGTTATTGCATCCCTAGTTATGCCTACAATGCAGAATTGTTCCCTCGCGATTGGAAGCTCCTGTAGCGCCGCATACGCATTTCACAACATCGTAACGTGAAATCCCACAAAAAGCGGTTTGTGAATAGGTCTTAGTGAGTTAGGAGTCCTCTCGACTTCTTTTAAGCTGTCCCAGGCTTAGGTGCTACTTTTAGGGCTAAAATGCTTCGTGAATTGATCTTAGTCAAAAAAATTAGGAGTCCTAAAGTTACGAGTGACACGCCCATTATTTTTAGCAGTTGCTCCTAAATTCGCCAGTTAGGAGCTACTTTTAGCCTTAAAATTATTTTTGAATACGGCCCCAGATCATTACATTTTCTCTTTATGAACTCTTTTTGTTCATTTAAGACTTAACTCCCTTAAGACTGCATTTACAATGATACTTGACATCATTTTGTGTGTTTTCCCCCTGTTTAGACATGATAAGATACTAAATATAGCCTAACTCCAATCGATATAGGCGCTATTCAAGAAGTGGCTTTCTGTGATCGCATTTCGGGTGTGAATGTGCCAAATTGAGTTCTCTTTTGCATCTTATCGCGCTTGAATGAATGATTGACTGATCATAGGCTAGGCCTACATACATTCTGTTTTTTGCAAAGTGTGTGACATACTCTATAATGTCAGCTTTCACATTATTAAAACAACAAATAGTGCACCTAATTAAACGAAAAAAGGAAGTGTGGAATGTTGAACTATTTTAGCTTTTCTTATGTTGGATGACAAATTATCCTCATATAATTCGTATAATTGAAGGTACAGTACAGAGCAGACTGTACTTGGGTCATTTGAAACACAACTTAATTTTTAACGCAATTTACTTAATCATTAAACCACCAATCCATATAAAACTAATAGTTTAGTCAATGCAAAACTCAGACGGAAACAATTTATTTGGTGCATTTCTACTCTGCATACATTATTTTTAGCAGTGATATAAAAGTTAGATCACATTCCAAAATCAGAGCCATAATAATATAGAGGTGTGTATTGTGTCCTGTCCTAAATGCCAATTTAACTTTTTTTTTTTTTTTTTCTCACAGGTAATGCCAGACTCCTGTGGCTTCTGTTTTGTAACTATAGGGAGGAAATATTTCCTCTTGGTCCATAATTCCACTTCATAGCCCACATGGATTCCTATAATTTCCACTTCGAGAGGATGAGTAACCTTGACCTACACCCTCTGAGTCTTCCGATCAGTCGACTCTCCCCGGCCAAGTCCAGTAGCAGTATTGATCAGTATACCCACCACCACGGCAAAGGGGATTCAGCCTATAGCTCATTCTCTGGTGGCTCCACGGTCCCCGATTACCCTTCTCCTTTTCTACTGGATGAAATCCAGTCGCAAAGCTTGCACTACACCGATCTGAAATGCGTGAGAGCTAAATATAGCCCAACCTCTCTTGATTCAGATTCCAAGAGCATGGACCACATTTACCGTTCGATGGAAAGCGTTGCACAACAGCATCGCAGGAGCAGCGTTGACTTTCCTAGCATTGAAAATCCGTCAGTTCATAAGCATCCATTACCACCTCCACCGCCTCCTGCCCGTCTGAACAGTTTTGTAACAACCAGGAATCTTGAAAACTCAAGGGCACGTCAGAGTCCAGAAGGACAGCTTGCTGACGTTTCTACTTTACAGCAGACCGTTAATCCAGTGGTCTCTGGTGTCCGGACTGAACCTGTGCATGGTCGTGCATTTTCACAGCTTAAAGATCACCTCAAGCAAGAGCCAGTGGACAAGATGCTTGATCCACCAAAGCCTACTGAGATTTTAAATAGATCACCCCTGCAAACATGTCAACCAGAGCACTTAAGGCAGCCTTGGAGTGGCCATTCGGAAAATCAACGAAAGAGGTCGCATTCAGCTTATGGTGGACCGGTTTCTGAGAATCAGTGTTTCGTCAGCTCCTGCCGTATGCCACAGAACATGATCAGTGGGAGTATTCAGCACAAAGGACAATTTTATTTTGTAACTGGTGTCTTCAAGTCCTCTGAGCCCAGTGTCATGCAAGGTGTTGTTGAAGACAGTGCAAGCGTGGAAACCTCTAGCGAGTGGTCATATAAAGCTCAGCGTAGAAGGCAGAGCTGCCCTGATGGTCCGAGTGGGAAGCTGTTTTTTCAAGAGGAACACAAATTCAGCATTCAGAATGAAGTTGTCGAGCATCCTAATAACAAGGCGATTAAGTCCGAGGAGACTTCTGAAGGTGTAGAGGACCAGAGGGTCATGAGTAGAGAAACTGGCATGCATCACTCCACCAGCCACCCTATCTTCTACTGTGGTCCCGAGGACAATTCAGTTGGTACAGTAATCACCCCTGCTCTAATTAAGGAAGACCATGCCAGTCATCCCAAGAAAGAAGAAGAGATCACCAGAGATTCAAGATGGCCCCAACTGAATATTCCAAGTGACAAGATCAGCAAGGAGACTACCCCACTTTTGTATCACCTCACAGGAGCGAACAGGGCATCATATCCAGACAAGTTCAAAAACAATAATGATTGTGGTAAGGTGATCAAGAATCAAGACTGTGTCAAAGATAAACAGAAAGCTGAAAATGATGGGCAAGCCTCTCCCAGCAGCGAATATCGGCAGAGTGAAGTCCCTAAAGATCAACCAAATGAATTCTTCTACCCTTGTGGTACGTTAGATGACTCCTACAAAAAGTATTACAAGGAGAAACTGAAGGATGCCCAATCCAAGGTTTTGAGGGAGACTTCTTTTAAAAGGAGAGATCTGCAACTTTCTCTGCCACACAGGATCAAGCAACAGGCAGACAAGAATCTTTCTGTTGTACCGGCTGGTTCTCCATCACTAGACATACGGCCCAACTTGGACAGTCCCAGTCCTCAAGAAGCAGACAAGGAGTACATGAAAGAGCTTGGTCAGGAGATTGACAAGATAATTGCAAAGGAAACCGAGAAGCCACAGAATATTGCCCAACCACAGGTGCCTCGGGTCGGGTGTAGGAAGCGTTTGACAGCAGATCAGAAGAAACTGTCTCACTCTGAGCCGGAGAAGCTGCACCAGCTGGCAGATGGACCTGCTCATATGACATGCCTCTCTCTTGACAACGAAGCTGAAGGTCTTCTTTCAGAGAGTGATCACGGTCTAGTGGCTGCCAGGCGGAAGATGTTTGAAACACGGGGCCGTGCTATGTCCGCCTCCAACTTCTCAAAATCAACTCTGAAGCACCTTCAGCATAAAGCCTTGGTAGCGTACATGGAACGTAAAACTGGTCAAAAGGTACCGGAGCCCCAGCGACCAGTTCCACAAGTGCCCATCCACAGAAATTCAACTTCGGAGTGGAGCTCCAGACATAATTCTGGTTCCACGAAGAACTTCCACAGGCCTCTCTCTGCTGGTCAAATTCTTGACTCTGTGTCAAGTTCTGGTAAATACACCCAGTTCACCACTGCTCAGCCCAGCTGTCACTCAAGGCAGTCCAGCTGGAGAGAAGAGTCCTCTAAAGCAGGGAATTCAGCCTCCGTGGAGAGTCTCTTGGACCAGCCTGAACAGCCCAAGTTCTTACGGACTCGCAGCACCTCCACTCCCCATGCTTTCCAGGTATCTTTATAAAACTGTTCATCAAAATTCCAGTTTTACTTTAATTCCAGTTGCTCCAATGCTCCACTAACACTTTGTCGGATTTGAATAATTTATTTTTGTTCCATAGGTTCGGAAACATCTGGATGAGTTGTCAGCCATTCATAACATGGCTATTTCAAGGTGACCTGTTATTACTTGTATTGCTCAATGGAATAACAGAGATTATAATGTCTATCCTGTATTCATTATAACCACAGTTTGAACAGGATTGAGTTTGACTACAAATGTAAACAATAGCCGTGTTTCCATTACCCTTCAAATTGCGCAAATTAATGTTGCACATTGAAAATACACCCAATGGAAACACGTCAATTTCACAAAAACTCCCATATATAGCATGTTGTTTTTACGCTCGCATGTGGTATCTCAGGCAATTCGAGAAAGGAATATTTCGCAAAACTGCAATGGAAAGTCGATCATTCTTTAAAGATGACGCGGTATGTTTGGACAGAAGACGAGACAGAGTTATTCATTAAACTCATAAAAGACCAAAGTATCACTGGAATACTGGATTCTAAACAACAAAGAAATCCCACTATTAATCAAGACATTGAAGCAGATAGGAGGGAGAAACACCTCAAATGTGCCGTTCCCAAGTATAAGGGCCTTTCCTTGCCATTAATGCTTGGGTAACACTCCTAAGTCTCCTTCGATTCAATATAATTGCCATTGCGGTGGCTGGGATATACCTAAACCTACTAACATCCATTGCCATGATTTTTGGAATGACTTATCGTGAGGGAAAAATTCTCGATAAGGAAAAAATTTTGTTTAGGCGCATAACATCTGTTAATGGAAACGCCGTCATTTCGCAATAGTTTTTTATCAACATTTAGAAAATATCTCAAAAGTTTTGCGCAGAACTGTAATGGAAACGCGGCTATTAAGGCATTTCGGTTCCTAATTTTAGTGAAACTTTCTTTTTCAGTGCTCAAAGAAAAGTAGAAGATACACTAGTCCATCATAGTCGCACAGCATCTGTCCATGATGAGCGGTGGGTACAAATCAGAGCTCCGAGAGGGAAATCTATGGAGGAACTTGGTGTGTCCATTATCACGAAACCTGAAGTTCTCAGCAAAAGTTCTGAGCAGCTTGACCAACTTCAGGGCAAGCAGGCCATGCCCGGCACAGAGAAGAGAACGGTGTCATTTCTTGCTGAAGGAAGGCACACACCGAGGAAGATTCTCAGCGCCGGAGAACACACGGATAACTCTCAGGCAGGCCCTGAGAACCCACTCCCAAACAATTCTGCAAAGCATTCATCCTCCAATAATGATGAAATCCATATAGCTTCACACAATGGACGTAAACCTAAAGTTGACACTGTTTTGTCCATGCCTGGTCACTCCACTGGACCTGGTGGAATCATGCTGGAAGTCAGGTATATCTAAATCCATTGCTGTAAATGCATTCATTAGTGGTCCTTGCCAAGGCAAGTCTGCAAGTAGTTACTTTTGCTCTTACTTGGTTAGCGGTCCTCATGAAATCAAAATTGACCATATTGACTATGTTTGCGCAGATTGCTAGTCCGTTGGTGAACAATTCATCAATGCAAGTCAATTTACCAAAAAAAAAAAGAAAGTATTGTAATCTTTAATCAAAATCAGAAAATGTACTTCCCCTCTGGAATGGCGTTCCTTCTCTATTGACGGCAAATTGATGGCTTGGGCTCATTGTAAACCTGCGTTCGGATGCGTCTCCATTTCTGAACGCCTACTTAACAAGAGCCAATCAATTCCCAGGCGGAAAAAAAAACCAGCCACGCCTTCTGTTTCACTCAGAAATACGTCATTCACGCGAGTTTAAGTAATACATTTTGGTCTGAGGGTCGTCTTACATGTTTCTGCTACAGACATGAATGATCCCTCAAAAACTTTTCCAAAGTATATTTCCAGTTTTTACACTGTTCAATCTTTCCAAACTGGGTTAGGAATTAATCCTGGCTATTAATGTTTTAAGGTTTTACACTGTGCATTCGTAAATCCCGGGCTAATGTTCTTATTTGCATGTCGATATCATTGACGTTGCACTGACACAACAGACAACCTGTTTAAATAACATTTTGTTTCACTCTTGTGCATCAGAATACATTAGAAGCAAGGAGAAACTGGTGTTTAGAGAAAGTTCCTGTGACTGTAGTGCATGAATATTTAATGAGGCAAACTGTTTAGTTCTGTTCAGTTGTTTGTTGCTAAACTGGCCATTATATTCCAGTGCTGCATCTTTCACACTGTAAACTTTGGGCATCACAATACAGCTTCAACAGAGCAGGGTTTCATAACCAAGGGTTAAAAGTGGTGGCATAGCCCTTTCACAAGTACAAGAGTAAAACATCACTATACCCATTGTTAAAAGAAGGGTTTAAAAAAGATGATAACCCGGGGTTAAAGTAACACGGCGACTTTTTGGGACTTTAGCTTTTTCACCGTATCCCCCAGAGTTAGATAAGTCCATACATACCCTTCTCATCTCCGTGCATGCCGTAACTCTGTCTGACGCACCCACCGCTAGCCTAGCTTAGCACAAAGACTGGAGGTAAACGGCTCCAGCTAGCATACTGCTCCCAATAAGTGACACAGCCATCTTCTAACCGTATACACACTGGGAACTATATTCTCAAAAGGCGACGCAGTGCTACTTGGGCGGAGTGATTTGCTCGATAAGATTTGCAGCGCCTGAGACGCCCCGTGGTGAGGAGCAGAGAGTTCGCTCAGAGCTGGAGTAAATCACTCCGCAGAAGTAGCAGTGCTTCGCCTTCTGAGAATATAGTTCCCAGTATGTGTACGGTTAGAAGATGGCTGTGTCTCATGTGACCTTGTTATTTGTACACGCTGTGACTATACAAATCACAACATGTAAATAGGAAAATGTTGGCGTTATTTAGTCACTTATTGGGAGCAGTATGCTAGCTGGAGCCATTTACCTCCAGTCTTTGTGCTAAGCTAGGCTAGCGGTGGGTGCGTCAGACAGAGTTACGGCACGCACGGAGATGAGAAGGGTATGTATGAACTCATCTAACTCTGGGGGATTCGGTGAATAAGCTAAAGTCCCAAAAAGCTCAGTGTGAAACTACACATAGTCAGCATTGTCACAGATTTTTTTATTGAGCAAACAAAGTCTCGGCCTCAGACGTCATGTCCATGGACCGTTGGCTGAACGTCTAATGCATATGGCACACAAAATTGGAAATGCTTCAGGAGTTTCATCATGTTTATATCTGTATCTAGACAATCAGGATCAACTAAACACTGGGTTTTCATAAGTATGTAAAGTTTGCGGCATAGGCTCTTTAAAATACGTCCAAGAGTTTTACACACCGGTCTGTTATTGTAGGGACATCGACTTTACATTTTCATGCCCCTAAACATGACGTGGAACAAACCGAACCTTGATTGGTTGCTGTACATGTCAATCAGACAGGCTCTGGGCGGTCCTAGGCCAATGAAAGCTGCCGTCAGTCTGAGGGTCTGGCCACGCAAGACTAGAGCAAACACGACTTACGTTTTCTTTAAAGTCATGCAAAGTTACAATAGTCTTTTCTTCCCTTTCATCTTGGACTGTATGAAGTTGGCCGTTGCTAACTAAATGAGGCAGATCTGAATGCCAGTCAGTTATGGAGGGTATTAAGGTTAATGTTTTTGATTAAAGATTACAAGGGCATATGAATAAAAAAAATAAAATTCATGGTGACTTTAAAATATCTAGTTATCAGGTACATTTCTTTGAAGGCATTGTTATAATTTACGTTTATTTTGATATATTACAGCAAGGAGCAGGAGCTTTTTTCTCAAGAGAAGAGTGAAACATCCGTCTCCAGTCAAGAGGTTTCTCTCCTTCATGGAGTCGGGACAGATCCTAGTCTACGGATCTCGACTTCTGAGGCAAATTGTTCATCTCCTGAAACGCCAACTTTTACTGAACCCCAAAATGCACCCCCTGACCCGTATGGAACAAATGAAACCACACCCATCACAACACCACCGGGCATTCACAAGTCCAGCCTGGTACCTGCACTTAACGGGGAACAAGACAGGGATATAAAGGAGGAAGACGGCCCTCTTGTGATTGAAAACAGGGCGCCGAAGTTGGACAAACTCAAGTGGGAGGTGCTTGTTCAGGAAGTGGTCTCAGCTGACCAATCATTAGCTCGCGCTCTTTACCCTATAACCAATAGGAAGACAGCACTCATGCTGATGGAGCAGCTGCTATCTGAAGATAATCTTCTAATGGAGGAGCACTACAAGAAAAAACAGACGGTTAATAACCCAGAAACAGCTGCACACAGGTGACTACTGCACATACACACGTCAACACTTTACTGAAAGCCCTTATGCATAATGCATTATAAAGGTATTCATAATGTAGATTATAATGCTTTATATCTTTTCAAAAATAATTAAAATGCATTATAATATTCGCAGATTCCTTGTTACATTTGAAATTGGTTGTTTGTCATGTGTTTTTAAATAATGCATTATACAGGTTCTGGTCATATAATTAGAATATCATCAGAAAGTTGATTTATTTCAGTAATTCCATTAAAAAAGTGAAACTTGTATATTATATAGACTCATTACATGCAAAGTGAGATATCTCAAGCCTTTATTTGTTATAATTTTGATGATTATGGTTTACAGCTTATGAAAACCACAAAATCAAAATCTCAGAAAATTAGAATATTACATGAAATCACACAGTAATTACACAGTGATACCATGGTCATTGAACCAGGTTTTGGTTCTTTTGGCAGTGTGGGCAGGTGCAAATCCTGCTGGGAAATGAAGGAAGCATCTCCATAAAGCTTGTCTGCTGAAGGAAGCATGAAGTGCTCTGGAAATGTCCTGGTGGACGCCTGCGTTGACTCTGGATTTAATAAAGCACAGTGGACCAAAGTCCTCTTTTCTGATGAGAGCAAATTTTGCATCTCATTTGGAAACCAAGGTCCCAGAGTCTGGAGGAAGAATGGAGAGGCACACAATCCAAGATGCTTGAAGTCCAGTGTGAAGTTTCCACAGTCTGTGTTGGTTTGGGGAGCCATGTCATCGGCTGGTGTTGGTCCACTGTGCTGTCCACTCAACACAGCCGTCTACCAGGACATGTTCAGAGCACTTCATGCTTCCTTCAGCAGACAAGCTTTATGGAGATGCTGACTTCATTTTCCAGCAGGATTTGCACCTGCCCACACTGCCAAAATAACCAAAACCTGGTTCAATGACCATGGTATCACTGTGTAATTACTGTGTGATTTCATGTAATATTCTAATTTTCTGAGATTTTGATTTTGTGGTTTTCACAAGCTGTAAGCCATAATCATCAAAATTATAACAAATAAAGGCTTGAGATATCTCACTTTCCATGTAATGAGTCTATATAATATACAAGTTTCACTTTTTTAACGGAATTACTGAAATAAATCAACTTTTTGATGATATTCTAATTATATGACCAGCACCTGTACTTTCTAAAGGATAGATAAGCAGTATAATCAGGGCTTGACATTACACTTTGGCTGGTTGAATTTTATATGATATATATTTTTCAATTGTTGTCTTTTAAAAAGACATCTGAAATATTAAACTAAGTGCAATGTAGTGTTGTCAAAATATCGATTTTTCTATACATATCGATACTGAAATATCTGAAACGCTTCCAATACTAATTATCCAAAGAATAGATACATGATACCAGCTGTTCTTTCTCTCTTTCTCTCTCTCACTCTCTTTCTCTCTCTCACTCTCTCTCTCTCTTTCTCTCTTTCTCTCTCTCTCTCACTCTCTCTCTCTCTCTCACTCTCTCTCTCTCTCTCTCTTTCTCTCTCTCTTTCTCTCTCTCTCTCTCTCTCTCTCTCTCTCTCATATCTCTCCGACAGCGAGTGACACACAAACCCGCCTCCATTCACTCACTCGTTTCATTTGCTCCTGATGAATATTGTTGCTGTTATGTTACAATTATGTTACGCATAATTTTACTCATTCCCGCAGATTTTGTTCTCAAACCCAAAGTCCGCGCACATAAAGCCGCCTCTCAGTTCTGAGTTATTTTTCACTGCTCATTGCACTTAAACAGTCGAATAAACACAAAATTATGTCAAAATCCCGGTCTTCACGTAAACAGAGTCAGTTATGTTTTAAGTGAATGTAAACAGTTGAGAAAGGAAACGCATGTGTAACAGTATAATGGATCTGTGCGTCAGGTCTTAAAGTGACAGCAGCCTAATAAACCTGCTGACAATTTATGAGATAATATAAAAAATATCTATATGGCAGTTTTCCCCCATGGTATTGATGTCAAAATTGTGTCCAATGAAAATGCTGAGTGGCTTGTAACTTTGGAAAACCACTAGTCACAGTGTCTGATGAGCAAAAAAGTGAATGTCAAGCCTTCATTATAATGTATTATAATATGTGGTTACAATTATTCATGTGATCATATAATGCATTAAAACACTTTTATAATGCATTATATAAAGGCTTTAATTAAAGCATATTGTCCTTTAATAGGTTATAAAAAAATGGCTCTGTTCCTAAACTAATTAGTATTTTCACTGCATGTTTGATTTTGTTTTTAAAGCACTGAGATGCCAGTTTGTGACAATGATTCCGTGTATGAGTCCGTTCTCTCAAACCAAAAAGAAGAACTGTGCAACACAGAAATGGATATCATCGACAAGAAGGTACTGGAAAGTATAATAGTGTTATATAGAATGATGCTGGTGATGCAGGCCTTATTTTCCCCACAGATTTCAATCTTTTATGCTGTGCAAGATCCATGTCCAAACTTCAAACTCTTTTCAGCCAGACTAAAGCAATAATGGTAACACTTTACAATAAGGTTCATTAGTTAACATTAGTTAATGTATTAACTAACATGAACTAACAATGATCAATACATTTGTTACAATATACATACATTTTTGTTAATGTTAGTTTATAAAAACCCAGCTGTTCATTGTGTGTTCATGTTAGTTTACAGTGCATTAACTAACGTTAACAAATACAACCTTTGATTTTACTAATGTATTAATTATTACATTAAATATTACATATTACACATACATTCATGTACATGAAATTAATATTATCTAAGATTAATAAATGCTGTAGAAGTATTGTTCATTCTTAGTTCATGTTAACTAAGGTAGTTAATTAATGTTAAATAATGAACCTTATTGTAAAGTGTTACCGCTATAATGCATCTTTTTTGCCCTGTTCTAGTAATAAGTTATAGCAGGCTTGGTTAACGCGACTGAACCCTTAGCATGTGGACAAGTTAATCAGATTACAGCGTTGTGCGCATGGCTCCGGAAAAGAGGTGATGCGTGGCATTTACTTAATCCTTCAAATATTTGATTTTGCATTTGCATTATGTACACAGACAGATGAAGACTGTAGATCTACTACTCAAAAAACTAAGTCATTAGCCTAGGGATTCACATATAATCTCCACCTTGTAGAAATAAAGTAACAACAATTTTAACAATCAAGTCTGTCTATTTTGATCAATTTATGCAGAAATGAAGCTAAATCTAAAGGGTTCACATACTTTTTTCCTGCCACAATATATTTAGGCAACACTTTACAATAAGGTGCCATTTATTAACATTAGTTAACATGAACTAACAATTAATTTTAATAATCTTGACATCAGAACACATAAGAGGTCTTTGTTTCATTAAATCATCCTGCGAGTTTCAGAGCTTAAAACATCCTCATTATAAACAAAGCATTTATTTAATCAAGCGCCAAAAACAGCTCGTTTTGATATTACGGGATCGATGACGTCACACGGGTAAATACATTTGCATATGCCCGCCTCCAGAGCGAGACATCGACCAATCATCTTCATCGCACCATAGGCATTCATAATGCTTTGTCTGTAAATGATGGTTTTATATGGATAATGTTTTCATAACACTTACATGCGATAGCGAGTGTGTGTTGATACTGTTTCCTGTGCAGTGACGTTAGCCAATCATTGACAAGCCTTAAAGGAGCCGCGCCTTAAAAACGGATCATTTCAGACAGATGAGGGATGAAAAAGATAAATTATTTTCTCTTTTTTTAACTTAAACTATTAACATTAAACATTCATATTAACATTAACATAAAACTTTATTAACATTATAGGTGAACCTCAGGGAACATATTAAAATAATAATAAAAAATCCATGTCATGACCCCTTTAAAGTCCATTTCAACATTTACTAATACATTACTCACATCTCATCTGTTAACATTATTTAATGGACCTTAATGGACAAAGATGTATAAATACTCATGCTCATTGTTATTTAATTTTAGTCAATGCACTAACATTAACTAATGTAAAAAAAAAAATGTTTATTACAGAATACTCTGATATGTATACATCAAGTAGAGAGTGTAGAAAGACCGTTCACAATGCTTGACTGAGAAATCACATACCTTGACCTCAGAGCTCAGGGTCGGTCATGAAAGGTTTATAACAGTGTTTTGTCTGGAGAAAATGTGGGTAAAAAATTAGTATTTACTATCCTATAATCAGGGTTTGAAATTCACTCTTTCACTCACTGGCCAATTTGGCTACAAAATGTTTAATTTACCAGCTATTAAGAACTTCTACTAGCCAACAAAAAAAAGAAATAAATATATACACTACCGGTCAAAAGTTTTAATGTTTTTAAAAGTAGTCTCTTCTTCTCACCAAGGCTGCATTTATTTGATTAAAAATACAAACAAAAACAGTAATATTGTGAAATATTATTACAATTTAAAACAGCTGTTTTCTTTACTTTTAATATACAGTAAAATGTCATTTATTCCTGAGATCAAAGCTGAATTTTGATGAAATTTGATGCTCAAGAAACATTCATTATTATTATCAATGTTGAAAACAGTTGTGTACAATTTTTTTTCAAAATTCTTTGATGAATAGAAAGTTCAAAAGATCAGCATTTATTTAAAATATAATATTTTCTAACATTATAAATGTCTTTACTGCAACTTTTGATCAGTTTAACTCATCCTTGATGAATAAAAGTATTGATTTATTTATTTATTTCCCCCAAAAATAACATTAGAATTCTTACTGACCCCAAACTTTTGAACGGTAGTGTTTAATGTTACAAAAGCTTTAGATTTCACATAAATCCTGTTCTTTTGAACTTTCAACTTTTTAACTGTTTTCAACATTGATAATAATAATAAATGTTTCTTGAGCATCAGATCATCATATTAGAGTGATTTCTGAAGGATCATGTGACACTGAAGACTGGAGTAATGATGCTGAAAACTCAGCTTTGATCACAGGAATAAATTACACTTTACAATATATTCACATAGAAAACAGTTATTTTAAATTGTCATAATATTTCACAATAATACTGTTTTTTTTTTATTGTTTTTTATCAAATAAATGCAGCCTTGGTGAGCAGAAGAGACTTCTTTTAAAAACATAAAAAATCTTACCGATCTAAAACTTTTGACCAGTAGTGTATATATTATAAAATTTGGATTTCATACATTTATTTCTTATTCAAACAAAATCCTGTCATCCAGCATCTCCTCCATCCTCATCGTTTTCACCAAAAATGTGTTTTAGGTGGACAGATCAATACAGGACAAAGAACATTATTATTAAAATTTAGGATTTCTGTTCACCAAATGCTTTTTAATCTTCTCTATTGCTTCAATGTAAATGAACAAGTGTGCCGTTATTTGTTGTGTAGTGACGTGTGTGTTCAAGTACGCCAGATATAAGCAGATTCTGCAATACGCTGTATTTAATATATCATGACTCACGAGTATATGAGCTAAATCTGTGCAGATTTGTCTTACACGAACTTCCAGCAAACTGAGTAAACATAGTGAGGGTCTGTTTACACGACACCGTTTTCACCTAAAAACATTAAACTTTTTATGCTTTTTGGCCGGTCATTTACACGACAACGGCATTTTGGGCGCCTGAAAACACAAACTTTTGAAAACGGGTTTCAAAGTGCATGTTTTTGAAAACGGTCTCAGTGTATACAACAAAAACTCAAATCTCTGAAGACGATGACGTCATGCACATGCGTATCACGTGTTCAGTCTATAGTGTTTGATCGCCATCTACTGGCCTGGCAGCAGAATACAGCGTTTTTAGTCGTTTCCGCAGATCCGTGTGAATGTAGCCTGGGAAAACCCAGACAACTTCCGACAAATTTAGATTTGCTCTGCAAGTAGTCTGGCAAAGAGCTCATTCAAGCCCATTTCCATGCCGTCGAAATCGCGGCACCAATCAGAAACGTTGAGGCGGGCTTTACACGATGACGATCGCTCTGATTGGTTTTAGGTCTATCCAACTGCGCCCAGAGGCATTTGAGCGACGTCCGTTCAACTTTTAAATGCATTATTATATTCAAATTGCAAACACATGAGGACAGTCTCCATGAAAGACCCACTGATGAACGTGCTACTACATTTCTCTCTCCGAAACGGTAGGAAATTAAATTAGATTTAATAGAGGATTTTAACTGTGACAAGATGATTGACGGGGCAGTTTACGTGACAGGATGCACGCGACAGATCCGTCCGATAAAGATGACAAAGTAGTATGTCCCAAAGCTTGCCTACTTTTTTGCTACACATTCAAAAGTAAATACCTTTTCTTCACAAAGAGAGTACATACTTTTATGGCGTAGTGTAACTTAGGCGAATTGGGACGCAGCATATGGCTTTACACGATGACGATCGCTCTGATTGGTTTTAGGTCTATCCAACTGCGCCCAGAGGCATTTGAGCGACGTCCGTTGGTGACGCCCCTTTGGAAATTAGTTATTAATGAAGTTTTGCCAGACCATAACTCAGTTACTACTGAGAATGGTCTGGTTTTAACCAGGCTAGTGTGAATGGGGATCGTTTTGACAATGTCTGTGCGTGGAAAACTCAAAGGAAAAACTTCTCCGTTTTAAGCATATCGTTGTCGTGTAAACGTACCCTAAGTAACACACCAAATTGGCCTGTGATTTGACGGCGTCATACGATTTTACCCGCATTTGGCAGGTTGGACGGGTGTTATTTTCAAACCCTGCCTATAATTTAGTTATTATTACAAAATAAACATGTGTTGTCTGTGGTTCCTCTCCCGTATAGAGATGGCTGATAGCACGTATAGAGGAGCGTTTGAAGTGTCTGGAGGAGGTCCGGTCTGGCGTCCAGGGCGAGGCGAAGGCGAACGGTGTGTGTGGCGAGGCTATGGAGGCTCTGGTGCGGGAGAGCTGTGTGCCAGCCGAGCTCGAGCGATACACACAGTTCATAGGAGACCTGGAGCGGGTGGTGAGTCTTCTTCTCTGCCTGTCCGCTCGTCTGGCCCGTGTGGAGAACGCCCTCAGCACTGCAGACGACAGCATGGACGCCGAGGAGAAGGTGAGTTCATTACACACGTAAAGGTTACAGATGTAAAATAAGATATTATTTTATTTTTAAAATACAGATATTTTTATATCGCATGTTAAAATTGTCACTTTTTGAGGGTGAGCAAAAACGCAGTTTTTGTGTCTGTTCCTTTAAATGCAAATGAGCTGCTGCTCCCGGTGCAGCTTCAACAGCTCGTGTCCTGAAACTTTGTAAAACGTTTAGCCTTTTATGTTCAAACCGGAGTCAGAAAGATGGAGAGACTCAAGAAGAAGTGACAACATGTAGACAACATTTCTGAATGGTTAGTTGATGAATTTATGAAGCGTATGTGTAGTTATCTTCTAGTCATTGATTAGCATATTCTGTCATGATAATCTATAAATCGCGTTCCCGGGGCGGAGTTTATGTGAGTGATGTCACTAACCAATGAAGAAGCTCATTTGTAGTCTCTACCAGCCGTTTGAAAATTAAACTTTTAAAGTTTGTTGTAGTCCTTAAAAAAGCAATTTCTGTAAAAGCAAATATCTCCCTTTGCTTTGAACTTTGAGTGTCGTAACTTTGCAGATGTTGTTTGTGCTCAAACAGCAACATTACACACTAGAAAGTTAGAAAAGTGAAATCATAATCAACCACCCCTTTAATGAGGTGTGTCTGTGTGTAGATAGCTAGGAGGGGCCCTAAACACACGAAAGGTTGAGTTCTGGGAAACAGTTATTTCGTTAGATCTGGCTTTAAGATTGACTGGTTCTGCTGGATCAGATGTTGATGGTGTCAACACTGCCTGACCGAAACCACTCTTCAGTTTCGATGAGTTTTGCGATTGCACTGCCCTCTTGTGGCTAACATCTGAAGTGCAATCTGTGAGGAGGTCAAATATCAAATTATCTGTCATGTTTTGTGACTATTGTTGTTAATTGATGTCATTTATTTTTGACTAAATAGATTATTCAAATATAAACTACCATTCAAAAGTTTTAGATTTTAAAGTCCGCCTGTAGTCAATAATTATATCCCTTAAAACTCATCTTTGATCACCAAAATGACATATTTAAGTGTTTTTGTGAAAAAAAAAAATCTTCATGCCTTAAAATATCTTGAATGTAACTCGACACCCTTGCCTCATTTAGTATGCACGGTTCTATGAATATGCAAATGAGCCCCACCTCCACTCACTCACTCAGCTCAGAGGTCCACTCGTTGACGATCACACGTTGATCTGATTGGTTACAAGGTAGTTTGTGACATCAGAAACACCAGCGATTTCAAAGCGTGTTTTTGAGACTGTCTTTGGTTCACTGCAGTTTTAAGGAGAAAATACTCAGCAATGGTGTCGACTTATGAATTTACACATGGTTTGTCTTAAAGCATATTAAAAACACCACATAGACACATAAACTACATTAAAAACTGGATTTTCACCACAGGGGGACTTTAAAGAAATGAAATGTCATGTATCGTTGCTGAATGAACGTATCATTAATAACAGTGAAGACATTTAAAATGTTACAAAAGATTTGAGACTTGATTTTGATTTTATTTGATTTATTAGACAAGAAAGAGCTGAAGCACGCTCATTTGTCAAGCATAACACAATAAAGGTTAAAAACGTCCATTCCGGTCCTTGATGTAAAGCCCAGGTTACATTGGCATTGCATACTGTTATAAATAATAAGCTACAATTAGCTAAATTTACAATCACAATCTTGCAGTTGCTCAGAATTGTGAGATAAAAAGTTGCAATTACCTTTTTTATTTTTTATTTATATTATTGCATGGACATGGAATGTGAATGTGTTTCATGGAGTTGTGGAAGACTTTCTAAGAGATCAGATTTACATTTTTTTCCTAAAAGAAGTTCTTTGGAAATATCCTGAGATAAAAAGTTGCAATCATCCTTTTTATATTTTTTTTATTCCATGGCGGAAACAAGCCTCCATAATAAGAGCTTTAAAGCCATTTAATGTCATTTTTTCCCCTCAAGAGATCAAATTGACATTTTTTTCCTTTTTTCCTGTGTGCGCGACTAATTAAATATGAGCCGAATTGTGACGTATTCATAAAATAATCCTGACTTTCCTGGATCCACAGCAATCGCTGGACAACCGCTACCGTCTCCTGTGCAAACAGAGGGAGGACGCCAAAGACTTGAAGGAAAACCTGGACCGTCGGGAGCGCCTGGTCTCCAGCTTTCTGTCCAAGCACCTGACGGACACACAGATGCAGGAGTACCGGCTCTTCATTCAGACCAGCGCATCTTTGCTCATCCGCCAGAAAGACCTGGAGGAGAAGCAGCGTTTAGGAGAGGAGCAGCTCGAGGCCTTGCTCAGCACTATCCCGACTCCATGAGGACAGCTCCAGACATCTGCCTTTCACCTGTTTTCCTGAGACTGTTAATGCTTTGACACACCATAGGGGCTTTCGCACCGGAGGAACCTTTCATAGTTCCTACAACTATTGGCGGAAGATCCCGGGTTTTGGCGCGTTCGCACCGCAGGAACTAGGAACGATTTCAGTTCTAGGAACTCCTTATGGAGGAACTAATTTAGCTAATAACTAATGTAACCCTAACCCTCCTACCCTAGAGTCGGTCTAAACCAGCGCTGTAGGAACTGTCCGTGACGTTAGTGTTCGCTGATTGGCTGAACACACTCAAAGCACCTGCCATTCTTAAAACACACAGATTATAGCCTATACATTTACTCCACAAACTAACTCTACGAACATGTAAAACAGTGATAGATGAGCATCTAGATCTTTACGCTGAGGAGAAAATCCTACGCCACTTTGAGGAGAACAAGAGAAACATGATTATGTGTTTCTGCTCAGCAACACTGGACATCACACACACGGCATACGCTAATAACTCTTCATCACTGTCTACTTTCTGTGTGTAACCGTTCTGTCTAATAACGTATGAGACAGGACTGTTAGACAGATCGTACACTAATGAACACGGAGAATGAGAGCACTGCCGTTCTCAGAGACGTCAAAATAAAAGTCTCAACAACAAGCGTGTCTCACGTCACTTCAGAGTTCCTCCTGGAGCTGCGAACACAACCAGGAAAACGCTCCTATGGGAAACATTAGATCTCGGGGAATCACACTGGTGGCTCGTTCCGGTGCGAAAGCCCCTCATGTTTCGCTCTGTAGTTGAGTTCCTCTGCAGGTCGTATCAACTTGACTTTCGAAAACCATGGAAAGCTTTATTTAAGAGCCCAGGAATGTGTCCTTTCAGGCGTGTGACAGATCGCTCTAAAACGACGACCAAAAAAAAAAAAAAAAAAAAAGGAAGAAGCACTTTTGTAAAATAACCTGCACATGCTCATATTGTGTATTCATTATTAATTTCAGGGCTTCGTTATTGCTTTGATGCTGCAGCGTAGTGTAACTTTTCATTCTTTCCCATTCATTTTGTCCTGTTATTTCATTTGGCACTGTCATGTTGAATGTGTGTAATGATCGAGTGTGTTTGAAATGATTGAATCTGTATTATTTAACTGCATGTATATTGAGAGCATGATTCAGCATCTTTGTAATACCCTTGCATTAATGCATGTATCCACAGTGACCCATGATCTTGTGTTCTGCTGTTTGAGCTACAGAAATGACTGAGTCACTGACACAAACATGTGAGCAACATTCTCAACAAGGCTGTGTGTTACAGTGATTTTACCAGCTGTAAAACCATGGTAAAGTCACTGTAGTGTTCCGCCACGAGTAGCTTATTGCTTTTATAAACCAGCAACAACAGCAATATGATAAAACCAGTGTTCAATTATAGTTACATTCACTATTAATTATAATAATTGGAACTAGATTTGCATTTCCTGTTAGTAATAACGTGCTTACAATGTGTTTTAGGTTGAAATGACAGTAAAATGCAGAAAAAAAGAAATATGAAAAGTTGATGGATAAAACGGGAATCACAATTCAGCAAGTAAATAGTCTTAAAATTAACTTTTTGAAACTTTACAAATTATCTACAGAACAAAGTTTAAATCTCATCAGCACTCTGAATTATGGAGGCTTGTTTCCGCCACAGAATAAAACATTTTAAAAGATAATTATGACTTTTTATCTCACAATGGTGAGTTTGCATCTAAAAAATAAATGTACATTTATCTCAGAATTGCGAGATATAAAGTCAGAAATAAACTCGCAATTCTGACTTTTTTTCTCGCGATTGCGAGATTATATCTCGCAATTCTGAGATAATTGTAAATGTATTTCTAAGATGTCAACTCGCAATTGTGAGATAAAAAGTCGCAATTACCTTTTTTATTTTTTATTCTGTGGCAGAAACAAACTTCCATATTGAATGAATTGATTTGAACCAGGTTTCCTGATGTATTAAACATTCGATGTTAAAGTTATCTGGTCTTTAATAACATTCTCAAAACATTAGCACATTATTAATTTGTTCTGAGAACATTCAAAAGTAACGTTCCCATAACGTTTGCATAACCATGAAAAAAACATTTGTATACGTTAAAGGTGCTGTATGTGTTGTTTTGACTACCACAGCTTAAAATACCTAATATGTTCGCAGATGTTTAGGAAACATGCTGAAATTCACAAACCTGAAATGAGCGTTCCGTGGCGGAATGTCTGTTCTTGTTTTGATCTGTGTGACTCCGCCCACTGCCAATTTACCCAATAGTATTTCGACACCCCCGTTGGCGGGAAACAGCGCGTATTGCATCCATGGAAACAGCGAATGAACGGGCCAGAAATCGCAGATTCTACCAGACAAAAAAAAATGTTTGAGGATGAACTTGTGATAACATTCATTACTTCTGTCCATTATAGTACTTAATCTTGATGCGTTCACATTGCAAATGCATATCAGTGTGTGTTGTGTATTTACAGTCATTCCGTGCTTTAAATTGTCAAGGAAGTTGAACGCTCAGAAATGTTTTCTCTCATTTTCATTAGCTTTCTTGTGGAATACATGAACATTTGGCTTCTCGGTTGGTTAAACAAGTGAAAGTTTGTTCTGTCCTTTGTGCCGAGGGTGATCCCTGGTCTTTCCGTCCAGTGCTCATGTTTATACGGCCTGAAGTCACACATGAAAGCCCTAGTTCTCCATAGCGACAACATGACGCCATCCTGTCACGTGTGCAACCATTCTCCACTTCATCTGCAATACAGCGATCAGGTTCAGCTTTGCTGGGTGTGGATCATGAAACGAGACTGTAAATGAGCATTTGTCTAGTGTGCTGTGAATGTGACTTCATCAGTTTTGCTGCCATCTTGTGGTTTTGTGTTTATGTGGGATGCATGAATTCTATTACCTTTGTTTAATGTGAATAAAGTTGTCTCACGGCACATCATTAGTGTTTGTTTCATTGATGCAAATATCTGTAAAAAAAAATGCTTTGAAATAACATTAATTGTAAAAAAAAAAAAACATGAATAAAAATAATGTGATGTTTGAAGTTTAGCCTAAAAATTCAAATGGATAAATCTCTAGGCCATATAATAAGTATATGTATATGTGTATATATATATATATTTTTTAGCCTATTTAGGCCTTTTCATGATGCATTTAGGGGGAGATGTCATGTAACTATGTTACAATGCCAAAAAACAAAAACACTTGTGGGTTAAATATGATGCAACTTCTCCATGGAAGATCACGTCAATCTTGTATTTTTATAGTGAGCTTCATAAGCTCTTAGCAAAACACCAGTGTTATGAAACATACAGGCCTGTCACGCATGCCGAATCATGCACACGCGTGTCTGAAGGACATCTCGTTTCTCTTCTAATGAACACAGATGGAGGAACACGTGCTGGACCTCCAGGCCGGAGGGTCGAGTTTAATACTGATGCATCATGGGAACATCTAGAGATGCAGCTGTAAGCAAAACTGGTCAGTTCTTATCTTGTCAGACCATCGTGTTGGTTTAAACTCCCAGCACTGGTTTCCATTGCTATTTCATCATCCACTGCTGATCTGAGGTCAGCAGTAAACACTGACCTCTATATATAAAATCTTATTCATCACCGCATCAAGAGACAACATCGCAGATATACACGACAAAACTGAATGAAGGTTCACGCACAAGATTACGTTTATTTGCATAATAATTTACATTTTTGAATAAGAAAATGCATTTATTGTAAGATAAGACCCAATGTCTTATAAAAGTCCCCAAAAATCCTGGATTATGGATGACTAAAAGTAAGCATTAAACATGAATCTACTCGTGTTTAACACCTCAAACAAGAATACTTCACAACATCTGATGCATAACACACTGATTTGCTGCTCAAGAAACATTATGATTATTATCAATTTTTTTTTTTTTTTTTTTTTTTTTGTGGAACAGCATTTATTTATTGTATGCATTTAGTGTTCTTGCTGAATAAAAGTATTATTATTATTATTATTATTGAAATAGTAGTCTATGGCATCAATCATTCATAGTGAAAACTGAATTTAAAAACCTTTTTTGTATGATGGGTAAATACCATATTCACAAAGCAAGATACCTTAAATTAAAACCTAACTGCAAAGTATTTGCTTATTATTTACATTTATTATTGTCATCCCTTCAAAAAATCCCCTCCAATAAAAATAGCTTTGAAAACATCCTGTATTATAGAACAAGTTTTATGTATTTTTCTTCTTTTTTTTATTACTTTTTCCTTTTCTCTGAATCCCCACATGTTTGTGTTTATTGTTATGTGTTATTTAGTTTTGTGCTGAATTATAATTTGCAATATTAAAAAAAAGGAAAATCAAATTTAAATGAACAGAATTCCCACATGAAGGCTGATTAACATGAATATTCAGTTTTTAATGAGCGCCTACTCGTTTATGGATAGCCGTCCGACACGAGCCTCTGTTTATGCGACACCGGCTCGTTCTTTGCTTTGTTTAAAAAAATAGTAATCAATCATTCATGGTGAAAATAGAATTTAAATGAACAGAATTCCCATATAAAGGCTTATTGACATGAATATGAGCGTCTGCTCTTTAAATTTTTATGTAAATTGTATTTTTTCTTCTTTTTTTATTATTACTTTTTACTTTTCTCTGAATCCCCACATGTTTGTGTTCATTGTTCTGTATTATTTCCTTTTGTACTGAATTATAATTTGCAATATATATAAAAAAAGGAAAATAGAATTTAAATAAACAGAATTCTTCTGGATTCCCATATAAATTCCCAGTAATTGGCATGAATATGAGCGTCTGCTTGGTTGTGGACAGCCGTCCGACGCGAGCCTCTGTTTACGCGACACCGGCTCCTTCTTTGTTTTGTTTCAAAAATAGTGTATGCCATCAATCATTCATAGTGAAAATAGAATTGAAATGAACAGAATTCCCATATAAAGGCAGACTGACATGAATATTCCGTTTTTAATGAGCGTCTGCTCAGTTATGATAGCCGTCTGACGCGAGCCTCTGTTTATGCGACACCGGCTCGTCCCTCTCCGCTCGGTCGTCCTCTCCCAACGACATCAGCTGGAATCTCGGCTTGCTCTTTTTCTTGATCCCGACCGGATAAGTTGGGAAAAGCCTGATTTTGGGGTGTTTCTGCGGGTCGCACTCCTCTCTGAGCGCCAGCGCCTCCTGCTGGACGGCTCTCGGCTCTCCCAGAAGCTCCCTCAGTTCTCCCGAAACCTCTTTCCTCAGATAGTGGTAGGGCTTCTTCCCACAGTTGTCCCGTATATTCCCGTTGGCTCCGTACTTGTGGACCAGCAGTTCGATCACAGGCGTGTGTGTGTGGATGGCAGCGATGTGTAGCACAGTGTATCCGCCGTTAGTCTTAGCGTCGATGTCCACGCCGTGTCCGCTTTTCCTAGAAACCTCAATAATCTTACGGACCATGTCCGTGTTCCCACTCTTGACGGCCCAGTGTAACGCCGTGAACCCAGACGTGAAGTCCTTCTTCTCCGCGAGCTGGGCGTCCTTTAGCAGGAGCCCGTACACATGACTCCACTGCCCCGCCGCGGACTTCACTAGCCACTGGTGCTCCGCGGGATCCAGCGGGAACTGATGCGACTGCTCCTTCGGCTCATCCGCTGGTTTCGGAGTCTTGAAGTGTCTCCGAACCTGTGGAGACTCGCTAACTCCATCCGTCGTCGTTCTCCTCCATTGACGTTCTGGTTCAGAGTCGGCCGTTCCCGAGGGGTTCTTGTGCTTCTGGCTGATGTTTGCTTGTGGGATTCGTAAAGGAAGTGCACATGGTTTGTTTGTCTTCTCCGCTCTGTGTTTGTCATCAGACTTCAGTGGAACGGTGAAATTTAAAGACTTTTTAGGTGTAAAGTCCACATTCTTGCATCTTTCCAAAGCAGTTTCTATTGGAGAACGTGGCGCTGGTGAAGCTTCAGTCTCTGACCTCTTACTGTCTTCCTTCTGGTCTTCCTCCGGATCTTCATAATCATCGTTTGAGGCTTTTAGTAGGTGATGGTATACTTTCCTCAGGACTATATACTTGGTGTCCTGGAATTCTTTAACATAGGCAATGTTGTTCACACACGTCTTGAAGAGATCTCGGTTCTGCTTCTTCTCTGCCGGATCACCGCAGTTTAGTTGCTCTTTAAACTTGCTGAGCAGCTCTGAGTTCCTCACCTTTCCTCTGCCTTCTAACAGTGTGTTTAAGATCGCCTCTTGAGTCAGAGCCATTTCTGTGTTCGTCCTAGATATAATCACACATACTTTAGCAGGACGAGTCTGTCGACTGAGACTCCTGGACTGTAGCCACACCTTTACCTGTCTTCCGGAAGCAACACGTAACAATGAAGAAGTACAAGAAAAAAAAAAAAAATCAGACGTGGTGGGGGCGGGGCTTTAAAAAAGTTTAAAACCGATTATTTTAACTTAATTAAAATCTTTTTTTTTTTTTTTTGTCAAGAAGATGGGCAGACATATAGCGAGTTACCTTTAAATTGTTAAATAGTTTAAAATAAAATCATATCAGTAATAATGAGTACAGCATTAGGCTAATTCTAAAATTATAAAACGCTAAACTCAATAAATCAACAAAGAGCATGTATCGTCCGTGTGCGTGTATTTCGATGAACATTATGTACAGTTTATGTCATAATTACTTGCGAAATTGTTTATTTCGAAGCTCTATCTTGTCGGGTCTTGAGAAAAGACATTCCTGAAGCAAGTGGGAGTTTCCAGGAAGAAGCCATATTGAAGGTTTTTGCGAAATTACGAATCCTAGTATGGCTAAATATTATCTCATGAATATTAATTCCGTCGTCTCGAGCTGCTAAACAATCATCCTGATCCGTCCGGTCATGACACATTGTCTCAGTTTACTTTAAAAGACATAATTTTTGTATTATAATGACGATAAAAATAAACCCCTAGAGTAGGCTACGTTGTTAATTTCTTTATTTTATATGGCAAATTCTTCATTCATAAACAAAAGTTTGCAAATGGTATTCTGTCCTATCCTTATTTTGACACTGAATTAATCTCACTTCTTAAATCTCTTCGGTATCCCTAAGATTTATTCAATATTATGAAGAAATATTTTAAGAAAATACATGCACTTAAAAGCTTTCATTGCAAAATAATGTATGTTATTGTATCAAAACAATTGTAGTTGTCATATCTCTTCGCCATGTCATCTTTAGTTTTGCATTGTTTTTGTATAATTATTGTTTTTTTGTCTTTGTTTGTTTTTTATTATATGCATATATATGTAATTCGTTGACAATGTTCTTGTTATTGAGCATTTAAAAAATAAATAAAAATAAACAAAAGGTTCGGCCGGTCTCACGTGACCTAATTAATATTCAAGAGCCGAGCCTTCAGCGTTGGTCGCTTGTGCCTTTCAGCCAATCAGCGCAGAGCGTATCATTGCGTCATTTAAATTCACAAGCAAGTCCTTCACCATAGTAACGTTGGTAAATTCTCCAGCCCGACCACAGTGAGAGTGAGTGAGACGAAGGCAGGCAGCTCCCTTTCGCCTTATCCTCCAAACACACACATTCCTCATCATGGCGGCCACGGATGTAGACATATTTTCTGTAAGTACCCTTTAAAGTCAGTTCTTACTTCCGGAAACCCACTTAGACGGACGTACACGGTCTGTCTGTACAGGTTTATCTGTAATGAATCAGGACTAGCACGAGCGCTACTCTCTAGCTTAGCCCAACGGACTCTGACTATTCACTGTTTTACTCTGTGTGTGTGTGTGTGTGTGTGTGTGTGTGTGTGTGTGTACTACAGGTCAGATCAGGTGTATTATCTGTCTTTGTGATCTTATTCCAGCTATATAACGTTAGTGTGTGTGTTTCTGGAGAACCGTAAAGGGTGTTGAACTTGTCTTTTCTCAGTCTCTTGTGAACATCTCTTTATTTACAGTGAGTCCACAGACTCTATAGTACACATTTCATATTTCAGTAGTTTGCCAGATTGCTTTTGAAGGCAACATGCTCCCTCTTTTACACTGAAGTGTTTTCTACCCCAAATCCCCATTGAAACAACACTGTTGTGAACAGCCAGACTAGAGCCGGTGAAGTTTGGGGCCAACATGAGGCCCTCAGTGTGAGATCACAGATAAAAGTGACAGAAAGGGCGGATGAGGTGATATCTGATCGTCCCGCTGTCAGACTCCAACAGTTTATGTGTTCATTATGGGATCTTTGGAATAGGTGGTGATTGTGTGAAGGATAATAAGTTCATGAGAACGCAGTAAGTTTTCAGTCTGTCTGAGTGAAACGGAAGAAGCAGGACGCTGTTGAATGAAAAATGAAAGTTATCCCATAATTTACTCATCCTCAAGCCACCCTAGCTGTATATGACTTTCTTCTTTCAGCCGAACACAGAGTTATATTTAAGAATATCCGGGCTCTTTCAAGCTTTATAATGGGAGTCAGAGTTAGTTAGACTCGCGTACGGCCGTTACCGAAAGCCAGTGATTATACTTTATAAAGTTATAAATATGGATATTTTTCTTACACAAACGCATGGCTTTGCTTCAGAATTCCTTTATTAACTTGGAGTCGTTTAGTTTTATGATGGATGGATGACACCAAGAGACCTCAAGACACCATTCACTCCCATTATAAAGCTGGGAAGAGCCAGGAAAGTTCGACTGAAAGAAGAAAGTCATATACACATAGGCTTGAGGATGAGAAAATGATGGGATGATTTTCATTTCTGGGTGAACTATCCCTTTAAGCAAGGCTTCCTTGGTCAAGAAGACCATGCTGGTCTTTCAAGGGCAAGTTCAGGTAGATTAGATTTGTAAACTTTGTGTTTTGAGCGACAGTTCAAGCCTTTGTCTCGGGCGAAGCCGTGAGAACCGATCCATCAACAGTCCTGGGAATGCTCAGGGAAGGACTTTTCCGCTGCTAATTTGAGGAAGTGCTCTGGATTTGAGGGAAACTAGTTTGGGTTAGAGAAGAATAGCTGTATTGAGCTGTTTACTGTAGTGTGTTGGGAAGGATAGATAATAGGTTATGTGTGTTCTGTGGAAGTGAAACCTGTGGTCAGTTTCAGAAACTTCTCCTCTATATTAAGTAAAGATCATGTTCCATGAAGATATTTTTGTAAATTTCCAACCGTAAATAAAACATGTATTTTTGTGAGTGAATGCAGCACAATCGCCAACATAAATGCACAACTTTAAAGGAGATTTTCTCAATGTTTAGATTTTTTTGCAACCTTAGATTCCAGATTTACAATAGTTATAAGGCCAAATATTGTCCTAACAAACCATACATCAATGGAAAGCTTATTTATTCAGCTTTCAGATGATGTATAAATCTCAATTTCAGAAAGTGTTCCCATGTGACTGGTTTTGTGGTCCAGGGTCACATATTTGGAATGGAAACAAGACAAAAATACTACGAACAGCAGTGTCACACATAACATACCATCTCTTTCACTGAATGGAAACAATTTGATACATTTCCATACGACTCAAAGTCACTAGAACATTATGAGGACGCATAAATGATGACAGGATTTTCATTTTTGAGTGAACTGTCCCTTAAAGCTTTTTTTTTTTTTACCCATGATGCATTAGAATTTTAATTGACCCTCCACAGCTCAATGCAGTTGATCAATATGACCCCTAAAACCACACAAAGCTCTAATCAAAAGTCATTGACTCTGAAACACACTCATTCTGAGAGCTGGACGCAAACTCTTGGGTTTAAACAGCATCTCACAGAGACGTTCAACACAACGCTCCAGTGGACAGCTGCATAAACTGCTTAGACTAGTCTTACAAGTTCGTCACGTCATTTTTTCCTTTCACACTGGTTATACTTTTATATGTCAGTTTCATTAAAAACATTATATTTTAATCCGAAAAGTAAGATTAATTAATTACCCCTTGACAAACTGCTAGTTAGTCATAGTTCTTAAGACACAGGCTTAATATCCTAATGATTTTTGGCATAAAAGAAAAAGTGATAATTTTGACCCATACAGTGTATTGTTGGCTATTGCCACAAATATACCCGTGTGACATGTGACTCGACGTGATCCAGGGTCACATATCTAGAAAGTCTTAAATCAAGATGCATTTACTAGATGAGTAAAATGACATAAGATATCATGTCCTGTTTTCCGGTGGAGTTGATGCTTAAAAAAGTTAAATGATCTGCCAATGGGGTCAGAAAAATAATCATAATTCAGACCGAAACAAGATTATTTTTCTGACCCCATTGGCAGATCATTTAGCTTGTTTTAAGCAAAAACTCACTTCATTTTTATTTATTTCCCCAGAAAACAAGACTTAATATCTCATGTCATTTTACTCATCTAGTAAATGCATCTTTGATTTAAGAAATGTTTGATATTTGGACTGGAAACAAGACAAAAATACTGAGTAAGAACAGCATTTTCTGCACTAAAGTCTCTAAAGTCTCACTTGCACTTGTGAGGATGAGAAAAGAAGAGATTTTTCATTTTTGTGTGACGTACTACATCTCTTTTACGGACAGTAGCCTATAATTGCACAACTCTTCACAGTGTCGGTTCAGTTTTCTAACTGAAAGGTTTGGAACAAGACCGTCCTGTTCAGCATTCATTTAATTTCTTGTATTATCCTCTAGTTTCAGGGCAGGGCTGATGTAGTTACTGTTATTTAAAGATATATGAGTTTCGTGATGAGTCAACGTCCTGTTCATGCTTCGACATCCTACATTTGACCACCGACATTAATAAACACATAGGTCATGATCTGCGTATGATATGAGACCTCTAATCTAAATGTCATTTATGAATGTCAGTGTATGAGACTTTGTGACTTCATTTTTTCGAGGCAAGAGCATGAAGCTTTACTTTTACGCTATGGAGCACATCAAAAAACTTTAGGGGTGGAACGAAAATTCATCCATTAATGTGTTTTTCCTTAATAAAGGGATACAAGCAGACATTAACAAGGAGAATTATTTAATTTCTTCGACTGCAAAAAGTGTTTCTGCTTCAAACTTTGTTTAATAATTATGTAATTTAACATGCAGAACTCGTATTTATTGAATTAAATCATAGACTAAGTTTAATAATCACATTAGATTAGGCTTTACCACAATAAATTCCTCTTTTTCCATCCGTGAGGTTCATTCTCGTGTTACGCTGCATGTTTGAGCTTCTGTTTATGTTCACTGATCAATGTTTATCATATAAACCTAAATTAAATCTCTTCATCATATAAAGTGATCAAGTCTCTAGAAAATGTTGACTAAACCACTCAATTCAAATGGATTAGTTTTACGATCTCTTTTTATGAATTTGAAGTGTAAAAGTGGTAGTTGTGTGGACTGTCAATGGAGGGATTCATTAAAATATCTAGCCTACATTTGTGTTTCGAAGGCGAAAGTCTCATGGGTTTGGTTCGATGTGAGCGCGATTAATTGATACGTTTTTTTCATCTTTAAAATAATTATTACGTACACTTTACGATATTTAGGCCTGAGACTTTTTAAAAATGTATTATTTGCACACATGCTTCAAGATACATTTTACAGGTTGCACACATCTCATTTTAGTCACACATGAACGGTTGAAGTGTCGAGCCCTGACGGCATTAATGATATGTTCTCAGTCATTTATAATAAGTGTAAAATGCAAAACTTTACACCTGTCTTTTACTTCAGCTTTAAAAAGAGTTTATGAATGCATGCACTGAGTGACAGCAAGCTGTGTGTGTGTGTGCGCATGTGTGCGTGTGTGTGTGTGTGTGTGTGTGTGCGCGCTCTTGTGTGAATATCTCTAATAGTAAAAGCAGATAAACCCTGTTCAGTTCAGTGCAGATGCCACCCGAATCTAGACCATCTGCATTCTTCTCCGTACCGGCCCCTCCTCCCGTCTTATCAGATGAGATGCCAGAGAAATTTCCGATGAGGGTTGTTGTCCGTTTGCTGAAGCGGGCACACACACACACACACACACTCAGGTGTATGTGGGGGGTGAGAGTGGAGCCGTCCCAGCTTGGCTGTTCTCCACTGTCACTGAGTTCCCATCTGCCTTGAACAGTCTGTGTTGTCCTAGACTCCATCACGGATTGGCCATTGGATGGTGTCATTGTTCCCTGCAGAGTTATTGTTTTAAATCATTCTTATTAGGGATACACCGATATGAAAATTTTGTCCGATACTGATAAATCTTTATATTTCCGATAACCGATATATTAGCCGATAAATCTAAATCTACATTTTTACATCATTTTTGAGAGCCTGATTACAAAAACAAAAGTTTAACCATTAAATCATGTCCCAAGCACACAATTATGATCTTCTCATTATAATTTATGTAGCCGATATGACACGCTTTTTTTTAAGTCTCAAGTTTTTCCAATCATATTCCAAGCGATTCAAAGCCATCATGTTGAACATTGAGCATCTGAAGTGTCTCAGCTGAAGGAAATAATACATTATTTATCGGCTTTAAAGGAACACTCCACTTTTTTTGGAAATCGGATATTACGCAATGATATTACGCAGTGTCACATTGGAAGTTATCTAGCTGGGGACTATTTTCAGGCGCTGCGTAATATCACTGCGCCTGCTGCACTCATGGTACGCCAGCACATTACGCAGCAATGATAGAGTTCCTAGCCATATCGGCCTAGAAAATCGCAACTTTTCATTTTCCGTCGGTCTTAGCACACGATGTAACTACAGAAGAGTCAAGTTTTAAATAGGAAAAATATCGAAACTCTTTGGTCATTTTTTTGAGAGAGATGCTAACGGTCTAATCAGATTCAATGATCTATGCTAAGCTATGCTAAAAGTGCTACCGCCAGACCCGGAGATCGGCCGAATGGATTCGAAAACGGTAAAACTCAACTCTTTAACTATTTCCAAAAATGTTCTTATCGGGCCGATAACGATATAACATTAAAAAATGAACATAGTTTCATTTGGTAGTTGACAAATGGCCAAGAAAAAGTACTTTTTTTGGAAAACATAACTTTTTAAGAAAAAATACATATATTTATGGAGTATGAAAACTGCAGTTTCAGAAAATAGTAGTGGTCACTCATTTTGTCAATGACTTCACATATTTTTTTCACGTTTTCACTCAACAGTACTGTAAATGTGTCCTATGGTGTGACATTTAAAAAGTACTAAGAAATTCTATTAAATAACATAAAAAAATACTTGAGACAGAATTGTTCACATTATTAAAACATTATTTTCTTAAAGTGATATTTATTTTACATGAAAGTACTAATTAGAATCATTTTCAACATGGATAGATGAACCTGATAAACTTTTCCCTATGAATGTCAATAAAACTTTTTCGCCAACCTTACAAAACTGTTTGAAATTGTACCTATTTAAGAGGAGATATTATTGTAACTCCCCTAATGCCAAACTTGACTCTTTTTTTAAACAATATTTTAAAATAAGTATATTTTTCTTTTGTTTTATGTTTGTCACACCATAGGACAAAACGTCACACTAAAGGACAAAGATAGTCATTGCATAAAAAGAGTCAGAATATATAGTGTTTATTGTAACAATAATAAAGGAGGACATTTGTTTTTTTGTTGAAACTTTATATATTTGTTTTAAAAGCTTCTTAAGGAGGTCTTGTCCTATGGTGTGACATATGTGTCCTATGGTGTGACAGGCCAAAGCGTCACACCAAAGGACATTTCCTGTGACATTTTCTGTCACACCAAAGGACAATTGAGCTTTTGTGGCAGTTAATAACCATGCTAATACTAGCTGAACTGTCATTAGCGATTGGCATGATACATTTGCATAATATTACATACTCCTGCTGTTAAAAATACACATTTTAATTAAAAAATTTAATTTAGGAGTGTCACACTAAAGGACAAAAAAACTTAACAACTTCAGTGGTCTGAGAACATAGTTAAATATTTGAACAATTCTGAGTTAAATATTTACCATGTGCACTGCTCATGGGCTTCATAGGGGTCTTCAGTCACATGACCTTGAATGGGGTCTTTCAACTAAATTTAGTTGTCCATGATATTGCCCAACTTAATGTCAGGTTATTGCATAACACCAAAGGACATTTTTTTCTGTGACAAACTTTATTAAATTCCTACACTTTTAGAAATGTATGTATAGGAAAAGTGATGGCCACTTAGTGAAATAGACACTTGCACAATTATGCCAGGAGTGTTCATTAAGATGTTTAAACATTATTTTCTTTATTTATAAAAGTTAATATTTATGAAATAATCTTGTCTACCGTCACACCATAGGACGATTTAGAGATTTGGCTCAAAGTTGTAAAAAAATAAAAAATAACTCAGGTATTTAAACAACAAATTCATGTAAAACAAGAAAATGTTAACCATAGTATTCTAAATGATGAAAATGTGAAATAAATTATTTTTTATCTTCTGTGACGGTGAAAAAGCCACGTCACGTCAACTACCCACATATCGGCCGATGCCGATATGGTGGCCGATTTAATGTGCATCCATAACTCTTATCAGCCACTGGTGCAAATTATGGAAATTAATTTCTAATCTTAAAGTGTTCACCTAAAATATATTTTTTTCCAACACGGCATTTAAACCGAGTTTTTTGATAAAGTTGAAGCCACTGTCATTAGCAATTCTGTGATCTGTTTTGAAGCTCATTCATTTGAAAGTTTATTGTTATCAAATGGAAAATTGCCACTAGTACATTATTCAAAATATCTTCTTTTGTGTCCTAAGGAAGAATAGGCTAGTAGTCAGTGGTGTCTGGAATGATTTCCTTGTTGGATGAAATATTTCTTTAAGTGTTTCTGGATGGGGCGATTCTTTGGCAGAGAAATGCATGGAATGTGAGCCGATGTGCACACAGCTCTCAGTGTTCTGTCAGTGTGTCTGGATCAGGCCTGTCACTGCGAGGGCGGGTTGAGAAAATATTGTTGTAGGGCCCAAACGCTGCTCCACTTCCTCCTGATCTACTGCCCCCTGAGGGGAGCCGTTCCCCCTGCGGCCGGGGCGTTTACTAGCAGCCCCTATATGGCCATTGTTCAAGCCTTCCCAAGATTTTTCCCAGACTGCATGTTTTCCCAAAAATGCTTTCAGCCATTTCCCGTCCTTCACCTCCTTGTGTTGGGTCTCCCCTTCAGTGCCTCTGGTGTGAAATGACACTGGCTGGTAGGGGTCGGTACAGGTTTTTCAGCTAGAATTCCTTTTGTGCTCGGTGTGTGTGTGTGTGTGTGTGTGTGTGTGTGTGTGTGTGTGTGTGTGTGTGTGTGTGTGTGTGTGTGTGTGTGTGTGTGTGTGTGTGTGTGTGTGTGTGTGTGTGTGTGTGTGTGTGTGTGTGTGTGTGTGTGTGTGTGTGTGTGTGTGTGTGTTACACCAGCTGAATTGCTGCTTCCCTCAGTAGCACTCTCAGTGACTTCATCCACCAAATATGTGCCTGCATTGGGGGAAAAGACGAAGCCAGATGAGGGAGGAGCGCATGGATTTCAGGAGTTTTAGGGCACACATTAGTGGGATTTTAGATGTGTCTGGCTCTGAATTATAGGATTTTTTCAGGAACATTGGAAATGCTTTGAATGACTGATTGTCTATAATGGTACTTTGTTTAAAGCTGACATGACATACAAATTCACCCATCTCTTTTCTATATGCATGCAGTTTATTTTTTTTGACCTAATATGTTATAATGTTTCATTAAAATGTCTTAACTCCTTCTGATGAAATTATAGGCGTCTCTCTCATCATTTTATTCACATTAACATTAACCCCACCTCTTTCTAAAAATCCTCTGCCTCCATCCAATCTAGAAATGATGCATAGAACAAAGTCCCCACAATTTATTCTGGTAACACTTTATTTTGATGGTCCACTTTAGACATTCTGCGAATTATAAGTAACTTCACAACTACATCTCAACTAACTCTCATTACATTAGACGGGCAGGGTTCGGGTTAGCAGAATAAGGTTGACATGTAGTTGCAAAGTTACTTATAGTCTGCAGAATGTCTGTTGAGGAGCATCAAAATAAAGAGTTAGCAGATATATTAAGCAGAGAGTCTACTAGTTGACATGTACTTGCAAAGTTAATTATAGTTAGTAGACTGTCTGACTATCGGAATAGTGTGACCTTTTTTCTTCACGGTAATCCATTTCATTCAGATGCACGTCACAATACTGAAGGCTTTTTCAGTGGCTGATGCCAATACAAATAACTAGAGATTTGACCCTTTTTTTTGCCTTTTGCCTTTTACATGAGCCTTATTTCATTCAGTCCATGGTCAAATTTGTCTGGTTCCTTCACAGAATGAAGAAAAGCGTAACCTCAGCCTTGGCGGTCATGTTGGCTTTGACAGTTTGCCTGATCAGCTGGTCAGTAAATCCGTGACTCAGGGTTTCTGCTTCAACATCCTCTGTGTGGGTAAGCATTAAGCAACCAGTATCAGCCCATTTCAACTGTTCACTAGCTCAATGTCAGTGCAGAGATGGTATGATCATGTAGTGGAAATGCTAATCAGTCATTCTCTTACCATTAGGAGAGACGGGCATCGGCAAGTCTACGTTAATGAACACCCTTTTTAACACCATGTTTGAAAACGAGGAGGCCAGCCATTACCAAAACGGCGTTTACCTGCGGCCCAGAACGTACGACTTGCAAGAGAGCAACGTCCACCTGAAACTGACCATCGTTGACACGGTGGGCTTTGGGGATCAGATCAACAAAGAAGAAAGGTAGAGTAAAATACAAACATCAGCATCAGAGTTTGGAGGGTTGCACTGAGAAACTGATGTATTCAAAACATGCATATGAATGAGTCTGACAAACTCACAAGCCTGTTAATAAAACATTTGTTAATATGAAGCAGTTTGTTCATGTTTTAACACACACATGCTAAAAACTCAGACAAGAGCGTTTATATGGAAAAGGGTTGGCTAGGAAGAGAGGAAATGTATGGTTTTCGCTAGTGTGGATGTCTGGCACAGTTTGGACTCGCATTCATTTTCTTAAAGCATTCGAGGCACAAATCTCTTATTGTTGTGAGAACTATTACAAACTGTTAAACAAGCTTGAAAAGTAAGCCCACGTTATAATGCCGACTGCATTCAACTTTTGTTGTTCTAAGAAAAATGATTAAAGAAATATGTTATACTTTATTGTTTGAGTGACAGATCAAGCTCATTATTTTCCTCATATTCTCCATTGTTGCGGCTCCTCTCTTCCCAGTCTGTCAGTAACGCTCTGTTTACTTCCTGTCTCTATGAAGCCCCTCCTTCTGAAAAGCACACTGTGCTCTGATTGGTCGGCTGGAGATGAACTTTGCTCAAACAGCAACATTACACGCTAAAGAACGATGAACATTTGGAAAAACCATAATAGGTCCTCTTTAAATAACAAAATCAAATATTAAGCATGTCCCAAATGTTAAAATAAATGATAAACAAAACCGCTTATAAAGCGTGTCCTTTCACTGACCGTTAGTTGAGAGAGAAAAGAAGCACTTGGACTCTGAGAATATGCCTTCTAAGCGTGTAGAGATAGACAGAGAGACTTACGGGTGCCAGACATTGCATCTTTTGGGAAAAATGCATCTAGAACAAGACAGCGTAGGCTCTGAAAGCTTACAAGCGGTGCATGCTGGGAAAAATGCCCAAGAAGTCAAGAGACGAGGTCAGAGAACGTAAACATGATCCAGGCCAGTCTCTACACAGCTGCGTCTCTCTTCTTCTCACACAAAGTGTCTTGATTTTCGAGAAAAGACAACAAATATATCAAATTCTTTCAGATATTGATGTTAAATGTGTGCGTATTGTGATAATGCTGATTTCTTGCACCGTCTGTTTCTCTCAGCTATAAACCTATTGTGGATTATATCGACACACAGTTTGAAAACTACCTGCAGGAAGAGCTGAAGATAAAGCGCTCTCTCTTCAACTACCACGACACCAGGATCCACATCTGCCTCTACTTCATCTCCCCCACGGGACACTCGCTCAAGTCCTTGGATTTAGTCACGATGAAGAAGCTGGACAGCAAGGTAGGTGTCCGTCTCTGGGGAACGTTCTGCTTCAATCTCCACTTGTTGGCAAATTCAGGAGTTGTGTTATGAAGATTTCACTAGGGTTGTGACGGTTAGTATATAACACCGTTATATATAGTTGAACACCGTCATTAGAACTCTATAACCGCCAAAACCGTGTTATTAAAATATTTTTACAAACATTTTTTATCATAGAGAATGTTTAAATACTAATTAAAAACAAATGTTAACAGTCTGTGTTATTAGTGGTCTACGTCGTTTCCAACTGTATTTGATTCTTTGCCAAGTGCCCCTTGACCGACCGCCAATCATTTGAGATAGAAATAAAAGCTATGATATAGTGATGTGCCATCATTATGAGATTTATTAAACAAATGAAAAACATTTGCAATAATAAACATTAGCAATGAACATTTGCAATCGGGACACATGATTTTTACCACTTCATTAAGTTTTTCTTTGTAGAAAACCTTTCTTTAAAGCGAATTTCGTTTTGTACAAATTGTATCTTAATTTTAATAAATGTTTCATCAACCAATTGCATGTATTTAATAAATAAAAATATAGGAGACAATATAATAACCATGACATTGAGGCTCCGATGCGCCGCGTTCACTTGCATTGCATTGTGAAGTTGAACTAGAGCGCATCTCATCGTAAATGAATGAAACTCAGCGTAGGCCTATGCCTCATACATTAGTATTAAATATCTTTGCTGCATCCTTTCTAGAACAGACAAGGGTTTTCTTGCGGCCCGCATCAGCAGAGCATTGCATCGTCCATAGACCGCAAAACAATCAGCGGATGGCGGGCGGGTGCGGCTTTGAAATCTGGTCAAAAAACGTTGGTGCGGATGATGAGTTTTGTGATGCGGTTGCGGATGAAATAATACCCCATCCGCGTATCTCTATCAATAACAACATTGAACACTACACAAATATTAATTTTATTCAAAATAAGTTGTCCTATAACAGACGACACAAATATCAGATGACCCCCCCCCCCCCCCCGGACGACGGTTATGTTACGAACCGTCACATTTGACTCACGTCATAACCGTCATCACCAATTCTGAAACCGGCACACCCCTAGATTTCACTTAATTGCAAACGCATGTGTGCTAACCGCTAACCGCTAGGCTGCATCCTGATGACTCCTAAGGATATTATTATAATAGCAAATTATAGGTATGTGAAGTTTCTGAAATTAAATGAACATTTTTTACACCATATTCACTCCAAGTGTGTCTGGTTTTCAGCCAGTGCTTACATTATCAAAATGTGTGAAGTTGTAAGACTGTTTCAAAAGCTGAATATTGCATAAGCCAAAGTTACAATCATCATCATCATCATCAATATTAATATACCATTCAAGTGGACTAGGTTACAAAACAAGTGTGAGTGGAAAAAAGTTCATTATTATTACTAAATGTTGTTATTACTTATGTTTTAACATTTAGAAGTTGTGTATGACATGAACAGGGTTTGAAATTCACTTTTTCTCTCACTGGACAATTTGGCTACTAAATTTTTAAGTTACCGGCCATTCAGAACTCCTACTAGCCAAGAAAAGAAAGAAAAGAAATTAACCAGATTAACTTCGTCATGGCTTTGTTATAAAATTTGGATTTCATACATTCATTTCTTAAACAAAATCCTGTATTTTCTGTTCACCAAAAGCTTTTTAATCTTCTCTATTGCTTCAATGTAAATGAACAAGTGTGCCGTTATTTGTTGTGTAGTGACGTGTGTGTTCAAGTACGCCAGATATAAGCAGATTCTGCAATACGCTGTATTTAATATATCATGACTCACGAGTATATGAGCTAAATCTGTGCAGATTTGTCTTACACGAACTTCCAGCAAACTGAGGAAATATAATAAGTAACACGCAAATTGTCTCGTGATCTGACAGCGTTACCCGCCACTGTTCATCATTACACGCATTTGGCGGGTGTTCATTTCAAACCCTGATGACGTCACATGACAGTAGATACTGCACTACAGTTCAAACCCTGGACATTCACATTTCTTTTGCTGCCAGAAGCATGAATGAGCATCTGGTTTGCGCTGGTTTTGTGCGTGTGTAGGGAATGTCATTAGTGAAGAGTGTATTGATAATTGATAGTGTGAATGTAGGACAGTGGGCAGGGGTTCTCTCTCTGCCAGTGGAAACTGAGCCGGTCGATCCGTCATTTCATCAGGGAATAATGGCCTGAACGAGAGGAGACTCTGGGGGTTCGTGCTTTAGGAGATGCACAGATGGTTCATGATGATGTGGCCCCAGGGCCCCGTGACAACAAATACATGCTAAACCTGGGGAGCGCTTGTTTTCTGCCTGACATTACATCGCTAGCATTTTAATGTGTGTATTGTAGGGTATTTGTGATGTTAGTCAGCGTTGATTTTATACACAGAAAATAACAGAACTCTGAGACTTTGATCCCTGCTCGTAGAAGAGACTAATGCAAAGTTCCCCAAGCTTCCAATAACAGGTTGGGCACAGTGGAAAAACAGTGTTTTAAAAATGCATTGTAAACCTATAAAGAATTATAAAAACTATAAAGAATTATTCGCTGTGTTTTGAAGTGCCCACCGTATCAATATTTTGTATTTCCGTAGATCAGCACGTCTTCTCTCAACACATGCACAAATGTCCTGCTTATGCAGTTTTTGCGCTCTTCTTTTTTTAGATGTTATGAGTGATAAAAATGCCTCTGTACTCGTACTAGAGTGTAGGTGTCTCTGAATGCCCTCACACTAGCACTCGTCAGCGCGGCGTTACTCTTTTAAAAATACATGCTTTAATAAACAGTCGATTTTAGCAGTTGGCTTCATGTATATTCACGTAAACAAAAATTAGTTAAAGTGCCCCTATTATGATATTTCAAAGAGTCTCCCACAACAGATTTACAGGCATCCAAACACTTTGATTTTCTCATGATATACATTACAGCATCAGCTCTTTTCTCACAGTGTCTGAAACGGTTCAATAAAGGATTCAGTCTCTAAACCCTGCCTTTCCGAGAGCTACTCTGCTCTGATTGGTCAGATGACCCAGTCTGTTGTGATTGGTCTACTCTGCTCTGATTGGTCAGATGACCCAGTCTGATGTGATTGGTCTACTCTGCTCTGATTGGTCAGATGGCCCAGAACCAAACTCTTCCAGTCTCAGACACAACTACAGTGTTTGAGGGCGGCCAGTGAAGACCACAGGCTGCCATTATGCAAATGTATTACAAACATGTAGATTCAAACCAGAAGTGAGACGGGAATTCCTGACGACTCTGTTTTCAGGCAGTTCGGATTAGGAATCACTTTCTTTTGCAAGACAAAAGCTCCATTTATCTGCACTTTGATCTCTGAAACTTTGCAGACCTTTTCCATTCACAAACAGCTTTATTACTACACTACATTATTGGGGCACTTTAATGTTATCACTCTGAGACAAATCTATTCATGAGATGGCTTAAAGTTGTAGCATTTGGAGACTGACAGCCCCAGTTAATATCAACTTCTGTTTTATAGGGAGAATTTCTTGCACTTCCAGCATTCTGCTAAATTTCTCAGTTTGTCACATAGAAAGTCACGATTGAGGTTTGTTAGCTTATTTTATGACTCCATTAAATACATGTAGTCTGATTTATTACTGGTATCTTATTTAACTCAAGATCTAGATCTAACTACAAACTCTCCAGATGTGGAACTAGAACATAGACATGTTGTGAAAGGTTTTTTATTCATTTTTATTTTTAGGTGAACATCATCCCTATTATCGCTAAAGCTGACACAATTTCCAAGAGCGAGCTACACAAGTTCAAGATAAAAATCATGAGCGAGCTGGTCAGCAACGGGGTTCAGATCTACCAGTTTCCCACAGATGATGAAGCCGTCACAGAAATCAATTCCTCTATGAACGTGAGTCTTTGCTTACCATAGACGTAACCCGCATAGAGGCTTGTGTGCAATTTGAATTTAAATACAGATGTGAATGTATATTTCAGTGGGAAAGTGCATATTATTGCACAGATTGAGTACTAGTAGGACTTGTAACATTACCATGTAACCTTTGACTGTGTTTATCCTAGGCCCATCTCCCCTTTGCTGTGGTGGGCAGTGTCGAGGAGGTGAAGGTGGGCAATAAGACCGTGAGGGCCAGGCAATACCCGTGGGGAGTCGTTCAAGGTAAGAAGAAATAGGGCTGGCAAATAAAAATTAGAATTTCAAATATTAAAAATACAAATAAAAATCACATTCGAATGCAAAAACCGTGCATTCGAATCTTTGGTTCGACATGATGACGTAACGTAACATAACATATGGTGACTGACGCGGTTTGTTTTTGTTAGCTCATCCAGTATAAAGAGCTAGACTGTGCTGGGAAAAGGCTTCCTGCTGATGAAAACCTCTCAGTTAGAGGCAAAAATCATGCAACGACACACTTGACCAAACCTGCACATCGGTCAGAGCTGAGTGTGTGTTTTCTTCAGCTGGAAACATCAACAGAAAGCGCTCAGCACTCGCTGCTGATAGAGATGAGCTTCTGGTGTTTTTGATGAACAATATGTAGATGTAGTGAGTAGAAGTGGAGTGTTTCATGTAGTTCATTACGCTGTGTGTTGAAGAGTGTTTTCTCAGGTCACTGATGCTCGAACACAGTTTTATGCACTATTGTAGCCTAATTTACACTAAAGCACATTAAGGAAATTATATTTTATTTAAGAACAATTGTTTCAAAAGTTAATGCACTTTAAAAAGAGAACGTCATTTCAATAAAAGATGCGATGCTTGATTTGGTTTATATTGGCTTATTGCACTCGCTTAGGAGACAATACAACACTTTTTTTCCTTTTTACATCAAGTACTGCCTTTAGAATTATAATTCGAGAAAGAAATTCGACTTTAGCTTTTCAGCCATTTTGAAAGCCCTAGTAAGAAGCAACACTCCTGCAGTTTGGCTGTTGTAGCTGACGTTACTCTGTCTCTGGAGAATATCATGCTCGAGGGGCTGGAGTGTGTCGGACACTTTTATTTGAACCCTGCTGTTCGTTTTCCTTCAGCTTCTCTCTGTGGATACTGGTTTGGGGGGGGGGGGGGGGGTATTTTTACAATGCCTTTCATGTGAAAACAATCCCATCAATCAAAGCGGTGATAAATGGCACTCTCGACGGAAGCTAATTACGCTGTTTTCTCAGATGTGAGCGAGAGAGCTCTGCCACTGATAAGGTCACGTCATTAGCCGTAGACGTGTTTCAGTTTAATTGCTCGTCCGGCTCGAGTAGAGACTCGTGCTCCATGAAAGAGACGCTCGGCGTAGAGCTCTTGGAGACGTGAAGTCTCGAAGGGTTTTTCAGCTTACATTCAAATACAGACAAATACAAATCATTTAAAAAGAAAATCAGTTCTCAGCCGTGTGACTACTTGCTCAACTAGTTCAGACTAGGGATGCACGATATATCGGCCACCATATCGGTATTGGCCGGTATGTGTTCCTTTTTTAATGTTATCGTTATCGGCCAGATAAGAAAAATGTTGCCGATAAATAATGTATTATTTCCTTCAGATGCGCACTGTTCAACATGATGGTGTTATTGAATTGCTTAAAATATGATTGGAAATCACTTCAAAATAGCAAAATACAGTAAAGTGCAACGTCATGTCGGCTACAATTACAATTATAATCTCATTATAACTGTGTGCTTGGGACATGGCTTTTAATGGTGAGATGTTTGTTTTTGTAATCAGGCTCTCAAAAATGATATAAAACTTTGGATTTAGATTTATCGGCCAATATATCGGTTATCGGCTTTCAAATATAAAGAATTATCAGTTATCGGTATTGGCCATATTTTTCATATCAGTGCATCCCTAGTTCAGACCGATAGTTTCTTAGTACAGCTAATGGAATAAAACAATGTTTTGATATTAAAATGACTTTATTGCAATATAATCCTACACTGCTGTTGCAAAGTTTGGGGTTGGTAAGATTTTTTGAAAGTATCTTATGTTCACCAAAGCGGCATTTATTTGATTAAAAAATACAGTAAATATTGTAAAATATATTATTATAATTTAAAAGAACGGTTATCTATTTTAGTTTTAAACTGTAATTTATTCCTGTGATCAAAGCTGAGTTTTCAGCATCATTACTCCAGTCTTCAGTGTCACATGATCCTTCAGAAACCATATGATATATATATATACAGTACCAGTCAAAAGTTTGGAAACATTACTATTTTTAATGTTTTTGAAAGAAGTCTCTTATGCTCATCAAGCCTGCAGTTAAAAAACAGTAATATTATGAAATATTATTACAATTTAAAATAATGGTTTTCTTTTTTAATATACTTTAAAATGTAATTTTTTTTTGTGATGCAAAGCTGAATTTTCATCAGCAAGTACTCCAGTCTTTGGTGTCTTATGATCCTTCAGAAATCATTCTAATATGCTGATTTATGATCAATGTTGGAAACAGTTGTGCTGCTTAATATTTTTTTATAACCTGAGATACTTTTTTCAGGATTATTTGATGAATAAAAAGTTAAAAAGAACTGTATTTATTTAGAATAGAAATCTTTTGTAACAATATACACTACCGTTCAAAAGTTTTGGAACAATAACTATTTTTTTTTTTAAGAAATTAGTACTTTAATTCAACAAGGATGCGTTAAATTGATAAAAGGTGATGGTAACGATTTATATTGTTAGAAATGTTTTTATTTTGAATAAATGCTGTTTTTATGAATAAATGCTGTTAACGTTTTACTCATCAATGAATCCTGAAAAAAGTATTTCAAAAAAATATATTAAACAGCACAACTGTTTCCATCATTGATAATAACTGAGTATCAAATCATCATATTATAATGATTTCTGAAGGATCATAAGACACCAAAGACTGGAGTACTTGCTGATGAAAATTCAGCTTTGCATCACAAAAATAAATTACATTTTAAAATATATTAAAAAAGAGAACCATTATTTTAAATTGTAATAATATTTCATAATATTACTGTTTTTTTTTTTTTTGTTTGTTTTTAACTGCAGGCTTGATGAGCATAAGAGACTTCTTATGACAAAAGCATTAAAAATAGTAATGTTTCCAAACTTTTGACTGGTACTGTATATTTGCTGCTTTGTTATTATCAATAAACCTAAGGCTATGGGTAGAGCCATATTTAATTTTTGACAGGAATGAATACGAGGCTGTGAGGGATTGAATACAAAGGTTTAATGGATTGTACTCTTGTTTACGATGTTCAGCTGATGAAACATGTTTCCGTGAAACAACAACTTTCAGTTGTTAAAAACTCAATAAATCTGTTTGGTGGAAATGTTGTGATCTAGAAGCTTTATACAGTGTGTGCCATTACTGTAAAGACTGTGAGTCAATCCCTCAAAGCCTCATTTTCATCCGTGTCAAATTCAATATGGTGTCTAAACTGAATATGATCTAATATTATTGGTGCTCAATTATTAAAGGTAAAGTTCACCCTAAACTGAAAATGAGTTCATCATTTACTCACCCTGGTGTTGTTCTAATCCAGTGTGCCCTTCTTTCTTTTTCTGACCATCATTAAAAAAATGTAAAAATAAATGTCCTGTTTGTGCTTGTCCATATAATGGCAATGAATAGCATATTTTTTAACCTCTAACATGTATATGAATATGCATATGCCTTAATCCGTCATTTTAACTAACAGAAAAATGCTTAATAAAACAATGATGGAGAGTAATTAATAATAAAGCACTTTTTTTATATTATTTGTTCTGTTGGATGAATGAGTTCATCAGGTCACACACACACACACACACACACACACACAGACACGTGTGTGTATGGTATAAGCTTATTTCCTCAATTTAGGTCCACAGTGACACGAGTCCCATGAGTGTGTGTGCATTCAGGTTTAAGTCCCCACTGGGATAGAAAAACATGTACACACACACACTCTCTCTCGCTCTCTCACACACACTCACTTACTCACACAAACACACACACATTCTCTCTCTCACACACACTTTCAGTCACTCACACATATACATGCACGCATGCACACTCACGCACACGCACACACACTCTCTCACACACACACACACGCATACACACACACACACGCACACACACACACACACACACACACACACACTGCAGCTGTAGTTGTAGTTGTTGAGAGCACGGACACACAGTTCACTAGTTTCTATCAGCTCACATCATCTTGTACTGGATTGATCAACTTCATGTCTACAGTAATTGTACAGAATATTGAACCAATGAAACTATTTCTCTAACATTTATTCAACTGTTCTTTACAGTACAGGGTTCAGAATATACTTAGTTTTCCATGTTTCGCTCCGCCTTTCAAAGTATATTCCCTGGCCGCGAGCCTGGAGAGAAGATCGAGGGCTTTCAAGCACTTGTAACTTGACTGACCGTGTGTGTGTGTGTGTGTGTTGCAGTGGAGAATGAGAGTCACTGTGATTTCGTGAAGCTGCGGGAGATGTTGATCAGAGTGAACATGGAGGATCTGCGAGAACAGACTCACGCCAGACACTACGAGCTCTACCGGCGCTGTAAACTAGAGGAGATGGGCTTCAAAGACACCGACCCCGACAGCCAGCCCTTCAGGTGAGACACACACACTCCCTGCAAGCTCTCAACCATAGACTGGAAAGAAATGTGGGCGTAGTGTGTGTGACGTCACAAAATCTTTTCTACAGTCTACAGGAGACGTATGAAGCCAAGAGGAAGGAGTTTCTGGGAGATCTGCAAAGGAAGGAAGAGGAGATGAGGCAGATGTTCGTTAATAAAGTGAAGGAGACCGAGGGCGAGCTGAAGGAGAAGGAGAGAGAGGTTAGTCCTGATGAAAGGGATCGTTCACACAAACATTAAAATTAGCCCATGATTTACTCGCCCTGAAGCCATCCTAGCTGTATATGACTTTCTTCTTTCAGACGAACACAATCAGAGTTATATTAAAAATGTGCTGGCTCTTCCAAGCTTTATAATGGCAGTGAATGGCCGTATATTTTTTTGGAAGTCCATCAAAGCGCATCTATTCATGATTAAAGTGCATCTATCCATCATTAAATAAAGGTTAATAAAGGTCTTCTGAAGTGAAGCAATGCATTCGTGTAAGAAAAATATCCATTACACTTTATGGACTAAAATAACTATCTTCCGGCAGACGGACGAGCGCATAGATTCACTGTGAAAGAGTAACACTTGAACTCACGCACAACGTAATGACGAACGCGGAAGCGCAGAGGAAAGAGCAAAACACCAGTCACGAATTAGAAATCTAAAACGAGAATATTTAGAGAGAAATGTGGGCGGAGCTTGAGTGTGTTGCCCAGTGCTGTGTGTTTGAGCCGCGAGAGCTTACGCCACTCCTACATCTACATCACACATCGTCAAGTGTTGCTCTTGTGGCGTTAGTCGACTTGTGTACGGCCGTCTGCCGGAAGATAGTTAGTTTAGTACATAAAGTTTTAAATATGGATAATTTAAGGCCTTTATTAAATTTGATCAGAGGTGTCAAAAGTATTCACATTCAGTACTCGGGTAGAAGTATAGATACTAGGGTTTAAAAAGACTTCTGTAGAAGTTGAAGTATCAACTCAAGCTTTTTACTCAAGTAAAAGTATAAGAGGACTGGTTTCAAAACTACTTAAAGTATAAAAGTAACGTAAGGAAAAAATCTCTCTCTCTCTATGTCTATCTCTATCTCTATCTCCCTATCTCTATCTCTATCTCTCTCTCTATCTCTATCTCTCTCTCTCTCTCTCTCTCTCTCTCTCTCACAAGCCGAAATGAACTAGGAGTAACGAGGCTATTTTTAAAATGTAAGGAGTAGAAGTAAAAAGTCGTCTGAAAAATAATTACTCCAGTAAAGTATAGATACCCCAAATTACTACTTAAGTAAGGTAACGAAGTATTTGTACTTCGTAACTTGACACCTCTGACTTTGATGGACTTCAAAAATATACGGCCATTCACTGCCATTATAAAGCTTGGAAGAGCCAGCACATTTTTAATATAACTCTGATTGTATTCGTCTGAAAGAAGAAACTCATACACACCTAGGATGACTTCAGGGTGAGTAAATCATGGGATAGTTCACCTAAAAATGGAAATGAGCCCATGAAGTCCGCATGGCTTGCGTCTGGCGTAACACACACTGATCTCTCTCTCTGTCCTCAGTTACACGAGAAGTTTGAGCAGCTGAAGCGCATGCATCAGGAGGAGAAGAGGAAGGTGGAGGAGAAGAGACGGGATCTGGAGGAGGAGATGAACGCCTTCAACAGGAGGAAAGTGGCGGCCGAGACGCTCTCGCTCTCACAGCCGCTCAAGAAGGACAAAGACAAGAAAAAGTGAGTTCTTCCACTTCCATCTTTCTTCTCAGGCGTGTGTACATCGACCAGTGGAACATGGACTCGTCACATATGGCCTCTAGATTATAAACGAGGGGTGTAACGAGACCCTCGCGTCACGATTCCACACAAATCACAATACCATATTATTGCGATACTCCAAGATATAAGATTAACAAAAATCATGCTGTTGATTAAAATGGTAAATTTGGTTTTACATTGTGTGTGTAAATGAATAGGATTGGACTTGGTGCTGAAACCCAAAGCACAGGACAATAGAGACACCAGAATAACAATATTCATGATTCTGAAGCTGAAAATACTGAATTATTGTAGATGAATATTCTCTGTCACTGACTAGATATATTTAAAATAATGTAGGACACTTTTACTGGTAACATCAGACATCTGGCATTATCAGGACACACACATATTCCCCCAGTGCATTATTATACTCAACATTATTTAGTAGTTTAATGTCTGACACTAAAACTCTGAAAACTTGAATTTTTCTCACACAGAAATGTTTATTTTGGGTGAATTATCCACAATACATATTGTTGCGTTTTTGTATTGCGATTATTTATTGTCACACCCCTATTATTAATATATTTCAATAAATACAAAAAACACAGCGTAACAATCAAGCTAATTCTGACAGGTGTGTGTATAGTTGTCCTCAGAAAGCACGTCTGTATTAGTGTCAGTGCAAACACATTATCTCAGCACAGCCCTCGAGTTAACGTGGCCAGCAAAACAAACATATCCATATCTCATCATATCCAACGCAAAATAGAAGCTCTTTTCCAAAAACCATTGTTTTGAACTTTGTGTCCACTGTATTAGAAGGACCTTCAGGGACGTCAGCCTGTTCTGAGCCCTCACGGCTCACATGAGCTCGTCTAGCGCCATCTTGTGGTTCTTGATGGTGTCTGTGAGCATCCATTTTGTGGTTTGTACCTGACATGGATCCTGTCCTGTCACATAATCCGCTTTTCCAGCGCTCTCAGTGCTCAACCGTTCCATGGTTTGGTTTGTAATCGTGGCTCAAGTGGACATACAACTCGGAGCCCTTCCTCATCGTTCTTCAAACCGTTCGAGCTCTTGTGTTGCTGAGAGCAAAAGAAAACGGAGAAGTTGGTGTAAAAGTCACATTTTATTATTACATTCAGAGATAAAGTGAAATATTCGAAACGCTATAAACATGTGTTTTAGTTCCCGCCACTTCACAACAACTCCTTTACATTTAATGGTATTCTGATCACAACAGGAATGAAAAATAAAACACACATTATACTGCCATTCATTTTAAATCATAAAAAAAAAGAATTAAACACCAACTTAATTTTATGCAAAAGTGAAGCTGCCGGTGTTTGAGCTCACATACTCCTTTCTTATAAAGTGGACAGTCCGGTCCTTGATTCTGATTGGTTGAGCCACAGTCAAAGCCATTCTCACACATACATCAGTATCACTGCGTTCCACATAAATACACACACACACACACACACATACATACATGCATACATAAATGCATACATACATATATATATATATATATATATATATATATATATATATATATATATATATACATATATACATGTGTGTGTGTGTGTGTATATATATATATATATATATATATATATATATATATATATATATATATATATAAATATTTTATATATGAATAACACATTTTTCTTAAATATAAACATGCAAATATGTGTGTATATATATAAATATATATATATATATATACATGCACGCAAAATAATTTTTTACAGTACACACATATATATTATGTAAACACAAACTTTCATTTTGGACGTGATTAATCGTTTCACAGAAATAATAATCTCATGCGAGTCTCTTAATGAACATCTTCAGTCGTTTATTCCCGTATATCAGCATGCTTGTATATTTGTGTTTTAGAAGTACATGTTTCCATTCTACATCAGTTTGGTTCATTTATTTTGTGATTCATTTTCTTGTGTTGTGTTTGTTTGTCTTCTTTCAGTTAATTTATGAGCTCATCGCAGGCCATCCGTGGACTTTCCTTCATTAACGTTGCAACATCAGCTTTTGATTTCTGACATGTTCCTCATGACATTGTGTTAAAGGACCAAAGATCCTGGCGGGAGGACAGAGAGATGCATTATGGGGACTCAGTTGCCACATTTGTTTGGGGGGTGAATGTCTTTTTTTTTTTTCTTCAACCCCATTTTATGGTTGTTTTGTTAATTTTTTTTTTTTTTTTACACAGTTTGTTTTGGTACTAACCATCTGTTCATTTGTCTTACAGTCAGGCCAATGTTGTGACGTACATGTTTCCCTTGCCAATGTACAGTAGTATTTAAGATCTGAGCCAAACTCATTAGCACAGCAGTGATGAACTAATGCACACATGTGTATGATTTTATTATTATATAAGCCTGCATGGGTATGGCTAAATAAAGCAGTCTTAAAGTTATTTTGGTGCAGTTTTTAAAAGTACATGACAACAGATATGCAAATTATATTTTTTTGTATTGAAGACGGAGCATAATGCTGTATGGCATTCAGATTATATTGTTTATCATCGAAGCCATACTGTAGAGGTAAAGACAACTTCATTTGCATAAGGGGAAATGTTGTATCAGCTGACATTGAAAATAAACACTCCCTGATCTCCTTGAACTGTTGGAATGTGTTTGTGGTGTCGGGTATATAAAACGTGTGTATATAACTTCATTTTTAATAGGAAGATGAGCTGGCCGTTGTCATGCACGGGTCTGTAATGTCTCAGTATTCTGTAGTAACTTCATTGGGGCTTTGGATGTAAAGTTGAAGTTCTCTGTGAAGCATAAAGTCTGTGTATCCATCTCTGCCTCTGGTGTCTCTTCCACATTCATCAACACTCAAAACATTCTACTATAAAATATGTGAAGGAAGGGGGCGATTACAATGAGGAGAAATATTTTTTTATTATTATTTCACTCATTTACTAACAAAACATAAAAAAAACTTGCATCTCCAGTAAAAGACATTTACTTTATATTAAGCTGTTAATATAAATATAAAGCTGTTACGTGTCTTTAAAGCTAGACTGTGTCCTTTTTTAAGTTGATTTTTAGCAAAAAACACAAAATTATACGTTCTCATTAATGTGTAATTACTTCTACCAACTAATCAAGTATTCTCGTAAGCGTAGAATCTGCCATTTAGAATACATACGAGCGAGTCGCTCGAATGGCGGCAGCCATGTTGCGCCTCCATCTTGAAAATACATTCGCCAAAGCGTTTTGACACTCAGTGACACCGTGACGAATGTGAGGGGGAGATTACTCGCGACTGCCGGCAGATTTGAAATATTACGGCCACCGTAGGAGTTAAAACGCCCTCATAAACCCTCGTAATATCAGAGAATGGCTGTTTCTCAATTCCAAGAACGCAGAGAACGGACTTGTGTTCTCGTGGAGACCGGTCTTGCCAAGCTTCCTTGGAAGAACGAACTCAGAACCGGCCGCAATGACTTCTGGGACACCAGGCGAGTACTAGCTCAAGTCTGCATTCGATGCATCCTCGGTATCAAGAACACATCCGGGTTCTTTCATGCGTCCTCTGTACTTGCGTTCTTGAGAATTGGGTCTGAACTTCGACGGTTATGATGACGTAAAACGAGAACACAAGGACGCAAGATCGCTGAAGAACGCATATTGAGAAACACCCAATGTCTAATAGGAAGAGAATTGGCACTCTCTGCTTACTTCCGGTTTCTGGACTGGCTGCAGTAACACGTCTCTGTCCATGCGGGGGCGCTCGCAGGCGAGTGCAGAATGAATGGAGGTCTATGGCGAAAAACCCTCAAAATCCACTTTTCTCAGGATATAATTTTTTGTCTAGTAATTTGAATGTTGTATTCGAAAGGAGATGCAAAGAAATTACACATTGCTGGGTGTTAGATTTTTTAGAGTCACTTATTTGCTTTAAAAAGTCTTTTAAAATGTCAATGACGTCAGAATGCTGACGTCATTAGCAGAATGCTAGCGTGTTATGGGCAACAACAACTCAACCTGTAAGAAATCGAAAAGAAATAAGTACTCGTTCATTCAACTTTCGACCTATAACCCATGTTGAACTTGCAAAACCTACAATAAAATCTGAGATTTCTCAACGGCAATCGGGTGAAAGAGACACATTTAGCCGTCTAGCCCCATTGACTCCCATTCAGTCTGCACTCGCTCGCGATCACCTCCAGTGGTATTCTAATGGAACTGCAACCAAGATCGATACAATGGGGCTAATAGGAAGTGCCAAGGCTCTCCGTAGACGGGCTCTGGTAATATTCAGTTGGTAGCAGGACCCCCCATGAGCCAGACCACAGTTTATGAGCCACACTCATTAAATAAATAAGTAAATACATACATAAATCATACATACAAATTGTCAGTATTTGTGTGTTTAAGATATTAAATACACCCAGTATATGTGAAAAAAATGACAGAAATTAAAAATGTCTGCTTTTTCAACACGTCTCCTCCACCTGCGTGCACGTCTCATCAGCTCTGGGGCGCTGGAGAAATCGCCCCAGAGAGGCGGGTCTGTGGAGCAGCTTAGCCAATTGCTGATTTAAGATATACATGTTTGACATAAACTGTAGCCAATCAGCGAGCTCAAATCTAGTCAGCTATGGGCGCTTTTGTTAATTGCTCATGCGCTCATGCGCGCCTATCTCCATCAGACAGCTATCGGCCTGGCTAGCTGGATGCGTCATGCTAATGCCTTGTTTTGCTTTCCGTGATTACTTTTTAAAACAACATGGACAGTTACCGAAGTGAGGGTCGCTCCGACGCTGAAGTCGTGGGACCGTGGTGTAGTTCATTTATACCCTATAGCTCTTTACTTCTGACGACTGCATTTAGGTTTCAAAATTAATAGAAATTGTGTACATCTGTGATTATTGTCTTGATGGACAAAACGTGCTAATATCATAAACTTTTGTTGATCACAGAGCTTGTTTTTAGCGATAATCCAAAAGCCTACCAGTGTCATGAGAACTGCCGGTTGGCCTCAAGCGGCAACCTCCCCGTCTCTCTCTTGAAACCAACACGGAAGTGAGTTAAACTGCAATTCGTTGACTGGCCGCTTGAGGCTGTTGTCAGAAGTGAGTCAAATCTGTATCTCCCCCATGTTAAAATGGCAAATTTTACAGCAGAAAAAAACGTGTTTAAAGCCTGGTGTCTGTATGTGGATTTGGTCTATACAGCTAATTTTGCCCTTCATAACAACTGTGAGGGGGGTGAATTATTTTATAACTCGTCCGTTTAGTTGATTAATATTTAAATTTAAGGGTGTGGCCAAGCCACTTGAGTGACAGATGGATTGCCGCTGTCAGTGCTAGCTGTTTGTCTGCTGTTACTAGCCGTCACTTCACCTCAGCAATGTTAGCTGCTGAACTTGCCACCTCTGCAGTGTTTGTGCTTTTTTTCGGGATTATTATTTCATACGATTTAATACTTGGGTAACGTTACAAAGCCCACGTCTTTGGATTCCGTCGTTATTGTTCGAGAGAACAACCAGCGCTGTATTTCAGTTGTTTTCCTCTGTGAACATGCACTAATGGATGTCTGACAATTTCGTTGCTTTTTGGGGTTTTCAAATTTAAAACGTCAATAAATGCTCGTTCGTTCTGCTCCCATGGAACAGATGGATTATAATATGCTTATGTAAATTACCGTCAGATGAAATCATGCAGGCGTCGGCGCTTTCTCCGTCCGTGAATGAGCGCGGATTTTCTAGCGCATTTACTTGCACTTCAAAGGCAATATATCTATGGTTATATATTATGGTTAAACCATAACCCATTTGAGAGACGGCCAACATCAGAATTTAAAATGGACTGAATAAGCTCTCTACGAACTTGAGCGATGCCGCGCTGACGGACCATGAAAGAGTGACGGACATGTAACTTATGCACATAAATCACTGTCACACACAAACACTCTCGAAGTAATACACAGTCTCACTTGTAGCCATGTCTTTTAACTAGTATAATATTTCGAAGGGCAAAAATAGGAACGTTTAATTGGCTTTACATCATCAGCTAACTCGATCACGTCGAGCTAGGTGATTTCAGATAGCCAGGCTTCAGCTCCACTCACGCCCCGCCTGTTTGCCTATTTTCTGTTATCCGGGAGTGACGCAAGGCCAAGATGGCGACGGCCGGCTCCGCCCACTTTAGGCTTCAAAAATGCTCTTCAGAAACCTACGGGTGACGTCACGGACACTACGTCCATATTTTTTTACAGTCTATGGTTGGCCTACAAAGTGACGTCATACATACATCTATTGGTCACCCTTTACGTCTGTAAAAAAAAAAAAAAAAAAAAAACCCTTTACGTCTGTCTGTGGTTTTTGTCAAGTATTTAACCAATGAAACGTAATAAAAAGAGCTTGTGAGTAAACCTCGTAACTCCATTGGCTCCTCAAACTGTCAGTCAAACCTCTTGACTCCGCCCCTCCTCTGTCGTGATGAAGCGTCGCGCGCAGTTTTTTCTTTACTCAAGAAACTATACAAGTAAAGGATAATGTTTTATGTATTTGAAGAGTGTAAAATGACACATGCAATGTATAAAGCCACAATATCAACTTTGATATAAACTTTAAATCCTGTTTTTATGAGGTAGAAGCATTGCTTATGTACATGTACAACATTCAACAGCATATATATCAAAACAGCATTTATTTGGTATAGAAATATTTTCTAACATTGTCTTTAGTGTCACTTTTGATCAATGTAATGCATCCTAGTTGAATAAAAGTATTAATTTCTTTAAACATAAATAGATCTTATTGGCTCCAAACATTTGAACTGCAGTGAGTGTTTTTTTTTGGGGGGGGGGGGGGGGGGGGGTTGTTTAAATGGTCACATTTGCTCTATTACAAATTACTACTAAAAGGGATATTTTACTCAAAATTAAACTGTCATTAAATTTTAAATCTGTATTAATTTCATTCAAACACAAATCCAAACATGTTTTTTCTTATAAAAAGAAAATAACTTTTCATATGAAAAGTTTTTTCTTAGAAAAAGTCTTATGGTTTTGGAACAACATGAGGCAGAGTATATAATGGCAGAATTTTCTTATTTTTGGTGAACCATGCTTTTAAACTATTTTCCTGTATAATGCTTTAATGACACATTTGCTCAGACAGTAAGAAAACTAACTTTATTGATTTAAAAAAAAAAGAAAAAGTGATGTTTCTGACGTCAAAAACGACCTTGTAACCAATCAGATCAACGTGTGATCTCAACCAGTGGCTGAGTGAGTGGAGGCGGGGCTCATTTGCATATTCATAGAACTGCGCATAGTAAATGAGGCAAGGGTGTCGAGTTACTTTTCTTCATGTCTTAAAATAGCTTTAAAAATGTTTTTCAAGGAAAAAACATTTAAGTATGTCATTTTGGTGATCAAGGATGAGTTTTAAGGGATAAAATGATTGACTTCAGCATTTTTTTTGTTTACACACAGTAAGAAACCTAAAAACACGTGTAGTGTCAACAGTCTGTTTTATTGCATAGAAGGACACTGTTTTCCAAGCAACATAAAAGCTGCTGTTTTTACAAAATAAATGTAGAAAAGAAAATTTCCATGTTTCATTTAGGAGGAACCGGAATGTACTATCTGTAGCTGCCTTTAAAAAGGGTCGGGAGGAGGTGTTTTGGGATAAAAACGAGAAAAGTAATATCTGAACACAACGTTATTTCCGCTTCACATTAATCCTACAAAAGGATTCTTTCAAAGATATGAAATGTCAATATCGACCGATACCATAAAGCATAACTTCATTACGGAATGAACCAATCCCAGACAGGGGATGTGAATCCCAGACAGTATGTGTGGATTTTCATGTACCGGATCTGTGCCGACACTATGTTGCTGTCTGGGATTGTCCAACAAAAAGATTTACGTTTAAGCACCATAATTCTACTTCTGAATAGCTTGTATGAAGACGCATAAATACAAAATACAAAAAGAAAAGATAAAAAAATAAACATGAAAAGGTAAAGAAATCTCCAAATACGATCAAAGTGCTGCATAAAGGTTTCATAAAAGGAATAGAAAAGTGCGTTGGCCATCGTTTATCAGGTTCCCCCTCTCACTGTTTATGGAGAAGCGGAGGACAGGACGACATCATATCCTGCAGTCCGTCATGTCTTCCTGTTTTCATGGACGGCTCCTCGTCATAAAGGCACCAGAACCCGTCGTAGAAGTCGTCGATGTCGTGGTCCCCGCGCTCCCTCTTCCTGCGGTCCTGTCTCCTGAAGGCCAGCATGCTGGAGGAGTCCAGGATGTAGACGGTGTTGCTGGGAGAGGAGAGCCGGAGACCCGTGAGATACTCGTCCACCGTCTCCTTACAGCAGATGAACTCTGCGCTCGAGATCTAGAGCCAACACAAGCACGCATCCGAGTCAAGTCATGCCTTCAGACCACACGTTTACAGGAGCATTTCATTGCATTGAAAAAAGAAAGATTCAGAGATGTGCATACATTCTAAAAATGTGCATAAAAAAAACAAATTGAGATGAGAACACGTGGATAAACTACAATTGAAACACAGAAAAAGGCTGTGACTGGATAACTGGACTAACCAATGGCCACCTATTTCTATGCAAATTTTGGGATATTGCACAAAAAAAAAAATGCTTCATGGAAATGGAGAGATGTGCATAAATCTATAGGAGATAAAATGCAAACATGCGTGCGAGTAAAAGCACTACAACAGCACTGAGCAAACACTTCCTCAGCCACGGTTACAGGCACCGGCTCTCATGAGCATTTGAGGATATTGCATTAAAACTTTTTTTTTAAAAAGAAATGTGGATAAATTTGAAAAATGTGCATTAAATTAATGTTTCTGCATTAAATTATTACATTGTTTAAATTAATAAATTTTTAGCTAACTGTGACTTTGTATAATTTCTAAAATGCATAACTTAGTTTCCCTCTGATAACAGATTAAATTATAATATGGACTCATGCACTTTCTGTGAAGCTGCTTTGAAATAAATAAATCCCCCAAAACCCTCATGTGACTTTGCCTCAGCGGAGGCTGTGATTGGATAACTGGAGTAACCAGCGGACCAATGGCATCGCAGCATCTCTAACGTTGGTTTGGTGTTTCTGAAACGCCCGAGTCTAAAGCTGTGTCCCAGTTCGCATACTTGCGCATATTCTATGAGGTTTTTAAGTATAAATAGTGCGAGTAATTTGTTCACACTGAAAATTCCTAAAAGAAAAAGTGCACTTTAAATACCAGGATGATTCACTAAATTAACGGAAAAAATGAAGTGTGAAATGTTGGACACGTTATGCACTCGACTGTCACAGCTTTAATTACGTAGCGGAGGGGGAGGGGCTTCAGACTCATGTTGAGGGACAAAATAACCTTATAAAATTCATACACTACATACTGTCAGAGAATGTCTAATAGGAAGAGAATTGTCACTCTCTGGCTACTTCCGGCTTCTGGACTGGCTGCAGTAACACGTCTCTGTCCATGCGGGGGCGCTCACAGGACGAGTGCAGGATGAATGGAGGTCTATGGAGCTATACACATCAAAATCCACTTTTCTCAGGATATCATTTTTCGTCTAGTAATTTGAATAGATTTTTTAGAGTCACTTATTTGCTTTAAAGTCTTTTAAAATGTCAATGACGTCATACACACCGTACGACCAGAGATACTGCTTTACGGCAATCCTTCAGTCACTTTGGTGCTTTCGCGCTCTGCACTTTCTTTCCTCTCGAGGCATCGACAACACAGCTGACACAGGTAAACACACAACACAGCCGACACAGGTAAACACACAACACAGCTGACAGGTAAACACACGACACAGCCGACACAGGCAAACACACGACACAGCCGACACAGGCAAACACACAACACAGCTGACACAGGAAAACACACGACACAGCCGACACAGGTAAACACACGACACAGCCGACACAGGCAAACACACAACACAGCTGACACAGGTAAACACACAACACAGCTGACACAGGTAAACACACAACACAGCTGACACAGGCAAACACACAACACAGCTGACACAGGCAAACACAACACAGCTGACACAGGTAAACACACAACACAGCTGACACAGGCAAACACACAACACAGCTGACACAGGTAAACACACAACACAGCTGACACAGGCAAACACACAACACAGCTGACACAGGTAAACACACAACACAGCTGACACAGGTAAACACACAACACAGCTGACACAGGTAAACACACAACACAGCTGACACAGGTAAACACACAACACAGCTGACACAGGTAAACACACAACACAGCTGACACAGGTAAACACACAACACAGCTGACACAGCTATACACACAACACAGCTGACACAGGTAAACACACAACACAGCTGACACAGGCAAACACACGACACAGCCGACACAGGCAAACACACGACACAGCCGACACAGGCAAACACACGACACAGCCGACACAGGCAAACACACAACACAGCCGACACAGCCGACACAGGGAAACACACGACACAGGTAAACACACGACACAGCCGACACAGGCAAACACACGACACAGCCGACACAGGCAAACACACAACACAGCCGACACAGCCGACACAGGGAAACACACGACACAGGTAAACACACGACACAGCTGACACAGGCAAACACACGACACAGCCGACACAGGCAAACACACGACACAGCCGACACAGGCAAACACACAACACAGCCGACACAGGCAAACACACAACACAGCCGACACAGGCAAACACACGACACAGCCGACACAGGGAAACACACGACACAGCCGACACAGGCAAACACACAACACAGCCGACACAGGCAAACACACAACACAGCCGACACAGGGAAACACACAACACAGCCGACACAGGCAAACACACAACACAGCCGACACAGGCAAACACACAACACAGCCGACACAGCCGACACAGGGAAACACACGACACAGGTAAACACACGACACAGCCGACACAGGCAAACACACGACACAGCCGACACAGGCAAACACACAACACAGCCGACACAGCCGACACAGGGAAACACACGACACAGGTAAACACACGACACAGCCGACACAGGCAAACACACGACACAGCCGACACAGGCAAACACACGACACAGCCGACACAGGCAAACACACAACACAGCTGACACAGGCAAACACACAACACAGCTGACACAGGGAAACACAACACAGCTGACACAGGTAAACACACGTGCTAGAAGAGTTTTTGTTTTGTTTGTTTCTGGTCCCGCTTCGGATGCCACGATGCCATCAAGCGGTATCTCTGGTCGTAATCAGTCCTTCACTGACCAATCAGCGTTCATTAGCAGAATGCTAGCGTGTTATGGGCAACAACAACTCAACCTGTAAGAAATCGAAAGGACACAAGTACTCGTTCATTCAACTTTCGACATATAACCCATGCTGAACTTGCAAAACCTACAATAAAATCTGAGATTTCTCAACGGCAATCGGGTGAAAGAGACCAATTTAGCCGTTTAGCTCCATAGACTCCCATTCATTCTGCACTCATGGGAGATCGCCCCCAGTGGAACTCTGGTGGAACTACAACCACAATTCGGTACAATAGGACTTAATAGGGCGTGGCCAGGCTCTCCGTAGACGGGCTCTGCCAATATTCTAAAGATGGCGGCGCCCTCGTTTCTCTGGCGCAGAAGGTCTATAGTGCATCATTTGGGACGCTGCTATTGTCAGAATGATTTGGTGTAACTCCCTCCAGAAGCGTCTCACATGAGTGTGTTCCCGAACACCAGCATCCGAACGCTAGAGAACATGACAGCGTTTACTGAGTTTCGTCTGACGCTCTGAGACACTCGTTTATGATGGAGGGAAGAGGAGCAACTTCCGTTTTTATTACTGATATTTTGAGTAATTTGCGAAAAGTGACGATTTTGTTCTCTTGAACACACCGGACGGAAATGCTGATTCATTCGCAAATGTTTTGTGTGACGTTCCAATTTTGCAAAGTTAAATTCGCAACTTTGGATGGAAACGGCTTTGGAGTTGTTGCTGACCCAAGCGTTACCCATCAGTCATTGGCAAAGGCCATAAAAGTGATCGGAAGTGTTTGGAAGCCACGCGATAGCCTCGTCAACAAGAGACCCATTTTCAGAAACTAATACAAGGTAACAACCTTAAATTGACAACTAGTTCATTTTTGGACAATCTAACTCCTTTAACCTCAAAATGTTTCAAGAGTGAAGCGGTTCCTAATAATGCACTGAGACTTCAGTGAGCGATAATACTTGGTTGAACTGGCGCTTGTTCTGACTGCATTAGTGTCTGAAACCACACACGGAAACACACTCTACAGTTTCACATCTTCATTTCGATGTTGTAGTCTGTGCTGTTCACTCATCCAACTCATCTAAACATTATTTGTAGCACCTACTGTTCAATAGCAATAACTACTTTCCATATGAAAAAGTCTGAGGATTATAGAATTCTGTTCCTTTTAGGAGAAAATTCTAACAATAAATGTGATTTCGCAATACGTCAATATATGTTCTCTAAATGTAAATGTCTAGGGAGAAACACTGAGTTTTATTAGCAACACTTCAGAGTTTGACAATACAACAGATATCCATTACTGTCTAATTCATTTTACAAAAAAGTAGTGTAAATACCTCTGCTCTCAACCACTAGAATACGGAAACATACTATATCGTTTCTGATCGCACTGCAAACTTTGTTATTTTTATTTTATTGTCTTTAATTCTTTTATTCCTCAGTATTTCTCGTTTTCCAGAGCAAATGTCTAAAGATTATTAAATCAAGATGGATTATTGTACTGGATACAAAATATAAAGTCTTGTTTTCTGTGAAATTTTCAAATCATAAACTCACTTTATTCTGATCAAAGAAGAAATATCTGGCAACGGGCACAGAAAAATCAACTTCATTCAAAGGGAAGTTTTCATAACTCATCGACAGATCTTTGTTTTAATCATAAACTCACTTCATTTTGTTCAGTTTTTCAAGACTTCAGCTTACGTTTGCATCTCAGTTAAACATGTCTTGATTTAAACTTGTTTATATATTTGTATTGGAAAACAGGACTGAAAAACTGAGGTATTCATGGCATTAAATGTTGCACAAAAATGAATATGATTTTAAGACTTTCTGCTCTAACTGAAGACCTTTCTAAGGCCTTGATTTATGTGTGGGCGAATAAAAAAAAGTTATTTTATTGATAGTGCAAGTAATATTTATTTAATCTGAAAAATGTAGCAACATTAAGTGTTACTGGAACATGAATTTACATTAAAACTGAGGACTTTGCCATATTTCAGCCACTGATCATCAGAAGGAACGTTGACAGATACAGAACAACTTACTGAAATGAAGCATGAATGGTTTAAAAGCATTTGCTTGAATAGAGCGTGATCATATCATGTAATGCTAGAACGGATGCTGCGTTAAATATTTCAGTTAAAGGGTTAAATCTTTTTGGGGGCTCGTCCGGGATTTAACTGAAAAAATGTATTGCATGTGTTAACGTATTAATTTTGACAGCCCTAGTTCACATACAACTCAGTTTTTATTTGAGGGTTGACCGAAGAATAAGTTATATTAATTAACAGATTATTAAATAAACTTTTTTCAGCTGAATGAAAAGTTTAATTTAGGTTTCAGTAAAATTAATTTTGGTGCATTCACTAGCAGTAACCCATAGAGATCGATACGAACATTTTGGCCGATACCCCTTTGTATTTCAAAGCCGATAACCGATATATTGGCCGATAAATCTAAATCCAAGTTTATATAATTTTTAAGAGCCTGATTACAAAATCAAAAGTCTCACTATTAAAATCAATGTCCTCAAGCACACAATTATCATGTTTTCTTTATAATGTTATGTAGCCGATATGACAGACTTGCGCTGCACATGTTGCGCTGAACCTTCTTGAAGTGATTACAATCATATTTCCAGCAATTCAAAGCCGTTATGTTGAACAGTGCACATCTGAAGTGTCTCAGCTGAAGGAAATAATACATTAATCAGCTTTAATATATCAGACAAATCTTCTTTTCAGGCCGATAAGGATAACAGTAAAACCGATACCGATATGATGGCCGATATATCGCGTAACTCATAATATTCCATCAAAGTTGCCGCAGATGTTGAAGTAAGCGCTTCACTCGTACCTGTGCTTTCCTCAGCAGATCGGTGAAGACAGAGAACCAGTCCGGCGTCAGCGTCTCCAGCTCTAAGGTGATGATGGCCAAGGCCAGTATGGAGCCCTTGAACTGCCAGAGCTGGTGGCAGGCCATGCAGTGCTGCGCTTGCCTGGTCCACAGCGAGGCCTGGAGAACCGGCCTGTTCTGAGAGCCGGCCCGCGCCCGCGCCAGCGCCGGCACCCGGGACATCAGCAGCCCGTGATACTGCAGGAGGAGGAGGAGGACAGGGCTTCAACAACCACACCACAACACCATCACCACCAGGACAGAGGCGCGCGCATGTGTGTGTGTGTGTGTGTGTGTGTGTAAAACACGTGCGGTGTGTTCAATAGTCTCCATTACAGAAGTCTCCGTCTCTTCTAGATCCCAATCCAGATAGGTTGTTTGTTTTGTTGTTGTTGTTCATATTGAGATATATTGAGTCCCTGATTGACTTTCCGTCACTAGTGAAGTCAGAGCTGAATACGAGCCCAAAGCAAGATATTACACGCATCATCAATGATGAATAATTATGGAAACTTTTTAAATAACGTGCAATTATGCGTTATGAAACTTACATTAAAGGGGTCATGACATGGATTTTTTTTAATTTCTTGAGGTTGACATATAATGTTATTGAAGTTTTTTGCACACAAAAAAACAAAAAATATGTGGAAAACTGATTATTTTTAACCCTCATTCTGAGCCTCTGTCTGAAATGATCAGTATTTAAGGTAAAATCAGTTTTGTCAGTAAACGCCACTGTTATGATTGGCTAACGTCACTGCATAGGAAACAGTATCAGCGCTTTACCGTTACGAACTCTCCATTACACTGTGTCTCGATTACAAAATAAATGCTCTTGACAAATTTATAATCCTGTGACGCGATCCGAGACGCCATTAAAATAAAGCATCCGCTTGTTTCCGACGCTGGGATCTTCTGAAGTCTGAACAGAGTTGAACGACTTTAGATTTAAGTCTAAATTTATGTGATTAAAGTAGAGTCGACGTCGACTAGTCGCTGATGACGTCTGTAAATCGCTCTTTTCTGTTGAAAACGGAGTGTAAAAGTGGACTTTATGGTAAAAAAAAAAAAAAAAAAAAAAATTCTCCTGTTGCGCCCTCTATAGGCCATGATCAGCGACTCGCTCTGGAGGCGGGATATGCAAATGTTTTTGCCCATGTGACGGCACATCCCACAATATCAAAACGAGCTGTTTTTAGAGCTTGATTAAATAAATGCTTCGTGTATACAGAGGACGTTTTAATCTCTGAAACTCGCAGGAAGTTTTAATGGGACAAAGACCTCTTATATGTCAAAAGATTAAGGAGAAATGGATTTCTCATGTCATGACCCCTTTAAGAGAGTAAATAGGACCGATTCTGGTTTCACGTTTACTTTTAATGCTCAAGTTTTATAGGTTCAGCCTAAAAATAAATAAGCCATCTTGATCGAGTATATATCTCTAGAATGTTTCGTTAAATGTTTACTGTGGAAGCGTGACTTTCCTTTGTATCTATGGCTGTATGTGAGCGTGTCTTCACTTTACAGATGAGTCACATGGTAATATATATTTAAGGTATTCTAAATTATGGATATTTATTTGGGAAGTTAAGGAAATTTATTTTTCTATGCTATTAGATATTTTTTCATTTCACAATCAATTATATTTCATTATTCTATGCGTTATAGATATCTTTAATATGACCTATATGGGTTGATCTCACATGCCAAAAAAAAAAAAAGAATCACGCAAAAATGAATGGTTTGGATAAAGAAAATGAAGCATTTTAGGACCATCGAGATTCTTTTGAATTGTGGCATTATTATTCAATAATGCAGTACAAGTGCTTTACAGTGTATATTGTTAGGTATATCATTTCCACATTAAATATACGATATTAGGTATATCGTTTCCACATCGTTTCCACATTTCCATACATAAAAATGAAGACAATTTTTACAGTAATGAGAAGGAAAAATATGCTCAATTGCCATAAAAACCAGTTTTTCATGAATGAAAGCCAGAATCCTGCATGCCGACGTTTTTCCATTCAACTGCCTTAAAATTGAAAATGCGTCTTTACAAAATAATTCCTCGTGATAAAACTGTGGTAACTTTAGATCCTGAGGTGCTTATCACACCAAAACCAGCCACTGAATGGGAAAATTATGTTAAATATGGATCTATCCCAACTAATGTCTCAAACGGTCCCAAAATAGGCTTGGTTTTCTTTATCCAACATACATGTATTTTGATTTGGGGTAAAATATGACCCAGGTTTCACGAGATTCTCCCATATTTAAACTGATTTTATCATTTTTTTTAACTAAGAGATTTTGTTTTTTTCAGGATCAGGATCTTTCATTCTTTTAAAGCCACAGAAGTATTTTATCGGGGTCTCGTTCATGTACTTTGGCTGTTTTATGGCTGTCCGTGGTGTGCCAAAACAGCAGCGCTACACACTCACTTCCGCTCCCATGTTTAGCGGTTGATCTGATCGTGGCTAAATGCCTCTTTGCCACATTAACTTCTGCTAAAACTTCATATTTTGGGATTTTTAACTGAACCCCAGTATGTAGGAAAGATGAAGTATGAAGATAGCTCTGATTTCTGAGAGTATATTTGCACTGGAGATGTTTTGCAGGGTTATCTATCTGCTTTACTGCTAAAGTTAAAGTCAGATCAGTGCCTTGGCCGAACACAGATGCCACGCGGCCGCACATTTACATGCACAATATCAAGGACCAAAATTCAATGTCTGCTGATGTTTGCAATGGGCACATCAAAATGGCTGTATGTTTTCTAGGGTTGGGTATCGAGAACCGGTTCCACTTCAGAAGGACGTGCGTATTTCAGTTCCTCTCTGCGCATTTTAATATGCTTTAACCCATTCAAGCGCAATAAGACTCGCATGCTGTTTTCTGTGCCGCTCACACACCTCACGCAAAGATGCCTCTCATACTGCGTCTCTTCAGGGTTTTTTTGCACTTGAACGGACTAACACTCACAAAAATGTGTCAAAATATCCTCGTAAACACAGTCGGTTATGTCGTAAGTGAACGTTAACGCATGTGTATCAGTGTATTGGACCCGCGCAGCTCTTAAAGGGACAGCAGCCTAATATTCCTGCTATAATAACACTAATCAAACAACAAAAGACAAAGAGAAAATGCACTCGCTGTTCTTGACTGAATAACTTTTGTAACTATATTTGTAATGTATATTTATTCATAAACTGAAGTGTTATTTTACATTTGATTACAGTTTCTGTACCGGAATACCTGAAAATCTTTTTTTTTTATTACGGAGTGTGCACTTGTCTTTAATAATGCTTAAAATCTATATCAGTTTGGCTAGTTGTTTTTGCGATTAAACCACAGGCAAGCGTTCCCCGTGTGTAAGTGTTCTTTAGCCTGTTGATGTCGGTTCATGATTTTCAGCTACAAAGATATTGTTTTGCAATAAGATTTTTTACCTCATTAGAATCAAAATTACTAACGGATAAGAATCGGCATCGAGAATCGGTGAACATCGGAACGATACCCAACCCTAATGTTTTCCTGTGCTTTTTTGTACCGTTAAGTTCTGATCTGAACACAAGAAAGATGAGTTGCGACTCACGATGTGAATGAAATCCATGGGCGTAGCGATGTAAAGGTCCCAGTGCAGCTTGTGTAATATGACCCGCTCCATGCGAAGAATCTCAGCTGTCGAGAACTTGCATCTGCTTTGCTCCAGCAAGTCTTTAACCGATGCAATCACCTGTTCGCCAACAAAACAGAACAATAAAGGCACTGGAATGGTTAACAGTGGTGTGGTGTGTCTCTGTGGTTCCTGCGTCTTGCCTCGTCCTCCTCGTTGACCTTCGCAGCGAGGATCAGAGAGGTGATGGCCATGCACTGGAGGTATTTCAACTGAGTCTGCAGAGAAAGAGGGAGAACTCAGAGTCTGAGCCCGAGTCGGGGGGGAAGCGTGTAAGGGTGGGTTCACTCACTTTGACCGCGGCGAGCAGGCTGTTGAGGACACACACTCCCAAAGCAAACGTCTCGGAGGAAAACTGGAACGTGCCGCTCATGTCACGCATCCACACAATCACCTCGTGGTACTGAGCTGGGCTGATATCTGAACCCTGCATGCAAATCATACACTTTATGACATTTGATTGTATATATATATATACAGTGCCCTCCACAATTATTGAACCCCCTGGTAAATATGATCAAAATTGGCTGTAAAAAATAAATCTGCATCGATTATCCTTGTGATCTTTCATTCAAAAAATGTGCAAAATTCTAACCTTTCATTGAAGTAAAAGAATTGAAAGTGGGGGGAAATCACATTATGAAATAAATGTTTTTCTCCAAAACATGTTGGCCACAATTATTGAAACCCCTAGAATTTTTTACGAGTAAAATATCTCTGAAGTATATTCCCATTAATATTTACCTTTTTTAGTACACCAGGGTGACTAGGAACATGAAATTGTCCAGCTATGACTTCGTGTTTCACAGGAGTTTAAATATGAGGAAACACAAAGGCCAAATCCCCATAATCATCCATCACAATGAGTAAAACCACAGAATACAGTTCTGATGCGTAGCAAAAGATTGTTGAGCATCACAAACTAGAAAGTGGCTGTAAGACAATAGCTAAAGAATTGAAAATCCCCATTTTGACCATCAGGGCAATAATTAAGAAGTTATAACCAACTAAAGATGTTATGAATCTGCCAGGAAAAGGACGTGTGTCTATATTGTCTTAATGCACGGTGAGGAGGAAAGTTTGAGTGGCCAAAGACTCTCCAAGGATCACAGATGGAGAATTGCAGAGATTAGTTGAGTCTTAGGGTCAGAAAGCCTAAAAAAAAAATTATCAAACAACCCCTACATCCCCACATGTTGTTTGGGAGGGTTTAAAAAAAAACCTCCTCGCTCATCCAAAAACAAATTCCAGCAAATTTAATTGTCAGACACGACTGGAACTTCAAACGGCACAGGGTTCTGTGGTCAGATGAGACTAAAACAGAGCTTTTTGGCAGCAAACACACTAGATGGGTTTGGTGAACACAAGGATAAAAAGTACCCCATGTGTACAATTTAATATACCATTGGATCTTTAATGTTGTGGGCATATTTTTCTGCTGGAGGTCCTGGACTTCTTGTTCAGATACATGGCATTGTGGATTCTATCAAATATCAACAGATAAAAAATCAAAACCTGATGCCTTCTGCTAGAAATCTTATAATGGGCCGTGGTTGGATCTTCCATCAGGACAACGATCCAAAACAAACATCAAAATCAAAACAAAAATTTGTTGTGGAGCACAAAATGAAGCTTCTGCCATGACCGTCTCAGTCCCCTGACCTGATGAGTGGGCTGAACTGAAGAGGAGAAGCACCAACATGGATCTGGGAATCTGAAGGATCTGGAGAGGTTCTGCATGGAGGAATGGTCTCTGATCTCTTGTCAGTTATTCTCCAAACTCATCAGGCATTATAGGAGAAGACTCAGAGCTGTTATCTTGGCAAAAGGAGATTGCAAAAAGTATTTAATGAAAGGGTTTCAATAATTGTGGCCAACGTGTTTTGGAGAAAAACATTTATTTCATAATGTGATTTTCCCCCCACTTTCAATTCTTTTACTTCAATGAAAGGTTAGAATTTTGCACATTTTTTGAATGAAAGATCACAAGGATAATCGATGCAGATTTATTTTTTACAGCCAATTTTGATCATATTTACCAGGGGGTTCAATAATTGTGGAGGGCACTGTATATATATAAACATTCTTTAATACAAATGATATTTCTTCTTTTTCACTTCTCAACTATACATTTATCCTGTGTTTTGGGGGATATGTGGTACTTTTTTTTTTTATTGTACCCATTTACCACAAAATGTATTTAACTACACCATAAGTTTGCATTTGAAATAGCACATTTTTCTGGACCTTGATAAACACCTAGATAAATATCCAGAAACAACTTTTTTAGGTATTTAATTTAGATCATCATCACAGGCAGAATTCTATGGGAGTTGTTTCCGCCACAGAAAAAAAAAAAAGAAAGAAAAAGTTTTGGACTTTTTTCCTCAGAATTGCGAGTTTATATATCACAATTCTGACTTTATAACACACAATTGCGACATTATATCATGCAAATCTGACTTTATAACTCCCAAATGCATGTTATAAAGTCAGAATTGTTAGAGATAAACTATATTCTGAGGAATAAAACAATTCTGAGGAAAAAAGTCAGTCTTTTTTCCCCTTAGAATTGGACTTTAAAAAAAATATATAAAAAAAAAACTCAATTCTGACTTAACTCGCAATTCAGAGAAAAGATGTCAGAATTGCGAGATATAAACTCAGAATTGTGAGTTTCTCTCTCGCAATGGGAGTTTATAACACGCAATTGTGAGAAATAAAGTCAGAATTGCGCTATGTAAACTCGCAATTGAGATAAAAAGTCGCAATTATCTTTTGAAATGTTTTATTCTGTGGCGGAAACAAGCTTCCATGGATATCTGTCATCTGCTGATTACAAAACCTGTAGGAATTACAGTTTTAGAAACGGTGTTTTGCCCATATATATCAGCAGAGGGCCATAGAGATGCATTCATTTTTTCTGGATGTGGTCAACTGCTCCTATCACATTGACATACATTTTGTGAATATATACATTTAAACATTTTAAAATACTTTAAAATCAGTATTTTTGTGAAAGGTTAGAATTTGGTGTTTTAAAGTGTCTATTTCTGCAATGCCACATAAAGTTGTCACAAAAAAAAATGCCACTAAAAAAAAAAAAAATAATAACTCAGTCCGATTGTATTTATAAATAATTTCAATAAACCAAATGTAAAAAAAAAAAAAAAAAAAAAAAAAAAAAATTATAAAAAAAAAAAAAAAAAAGACTAAATAAAACCAATAGCAAAAAGCAGAAATGAACAGGAGTTGTGTGTGTGTGCGCGTGAAAGTGTTAGTGTGTGCGCCTGTGAAAGAGTGTTTGTGTGCATGCGTGTTTATGTGTGTGTGTTAGGTCTTACCCATTCATATCTGCATTTGTGGCTGATTTTCTATGCCAAATTCTATACAAATGCTGTCTGTTGCAGTCACAGCTGTGTGTGTGTGTCTGTGTGTGTGTGTGTGTTCATTCCACACTGCATTTATGCTCTAGTACCAGGCCTTCATTTCAGTGTGAAATTTTCAGATTTATGCTGGATTTATTGATTTTTACTGAAAAATGAAAATAAAAACTTTAATTTTTCACCTTTCCCATTCATTTTCAATGTGGGATCAACCAAATGAAGCCCAGTTTTTTTGTGTGTGTGTGTGTGTGTGTGTGTTAAGATAAATAGTGTCCACCACTGAGATGAAGGGAACAATGTTTTTTAACGAGGGAAACATCAAATGCGGTCCGAACGGACCAAACGAGGGTTAAGTGTGTTCAGAAGCCCGTTAAAAACACACTCGCACCTGAACGCATCCGTCCTTCAGCACCGGCGTCCTCCAGAGCCGCTTCTCCCTGGCCAGGGTGTTGAACAGCAGTGTGTCCAGACGCCCGTTCTCCGCCTCGCCTGGAGCTTTCATGACTCGATCAAAACCTTTCCAAGGGGAGTAAAGCCTGGTGAAGACATGCACAGTTTAGTGGTTTAAGAGCTTTCATCCAAACTGATTTATTCAAGCAAGCAAGGCAGTGTATCAGTCAATACTTCTGACTGTGTGTGTGTGTGTGTGTGTTTTCTGGGGTCTACTGTTGTTTAAGCGGACCCTAAGTTAATAACTAATGATCTTTGCAACGGAAGTGAATCAATCAAAACTAACTTTATCTGGACAATAACTTTATTCTAGAGCTGCTGTAAAGCCAAACAATTTAATAATAATAATTATTATTAGTGATAATAATTTCCTATCATCACTGTAAAGCAGCTTTGAAACAATCTATAATTGTTTCAAACAATTATAACAATCTATAAGGTTAAAAGTGCTATATAAATGAAGATGACTTGACTTTAGTAACCTTTTAGTGCATTTCTCTTCTCTGACCTCCTGATGTTGGGGTCTATGCAATGCAAAATGGTCCCACCATCAGGCCTAAAGCACACAGTGTTTACTACCAATGTCTACATCTGATTAACTCGTGCTGGAATTGACTAAAATGAACAATGCACACGCTATCTGAACTTCAACAAGCACACAGGGAAGCAGAATCATCATTGGGAGATATGTGAAAGTAAAAGACAGGGCGATATGGGCGGGTCGCTGAGCGAGCACTTGTAAACAAAGGCAAGGAAAGTTTTGTAACAGAGATTACCTTTGCGAAAGGAAACACAGCTTCTGTCACTGGCTTCCACGGCATAAACATGCAGACAATCATTCCTCCATGTCTGGAAAACAAGCGCATTAATACACAACACCGAAACACAGAGTTAAGAAATGTTTCACTACTAACACTTCAAAGCCCTATACAAGACTAACAGACGTAAAGCAAGTGTTTGCAGCACAGAATATCGAGAAATAATCACCTTCCGAGGATGTAATGAAGACAAAGTCGCCAACAATTACTCCAGAGTCTGTTTTTGAACCCGCTTGACTCCGCCCGCGTATTTGAGCCCACGCTGAAGACCCCGCCCACACGTGTGACGTCAGGGGCCCGGGCCACGCCCACACGCTCGTCACGCACGTACTGAATTGTGTCAGTGGGTCGCGCATACGGGTTCTGTTACATAAAATGGTTGAATTCATTGTATTCAGACCTCATCGTGATGTTTTATCATTAGGGTTCAGTTTAAAATGTACAAAATAGCTATAGACACACAATAACAAGAAAAAGGTGTAGGCTGAAGCGATGCTCATCCTACTTAATTATCTAGCAAGCGTCACTTTTCTCACTGGAGTTAAGATAAACAAAAACAGTTACATAAGACATTTCCCAAAATGTGCATTTAAATAACTACAAAAGTAGGCCTACATTTCAAACATTAATACAATCTTTTACATTTCACATACACAAATTATTCATTTTGAGATCATTGTTTACTTGAGTAGCCAAATGGAGCTTGATTAAACTGTGCTTTAATTAAAGGTAGCCTAGCTACAACTGTGTAGTTTTTTAAGTATTTTATTAGCTAAAATCAATGTATTTATTCATAAATATGTTCTCATTGGTGTAAAATTACCTCTGCCAATAATCTGACTTATCCTCGTAAGTGAAGAATTTCTCATCTTTATTTACATTGGACGGGTAAGTCGAAGGAGGCTTCACTGATCTATATAATGATATATGTCTGTGACTGTATGAATGATGTGAGATTGACTTCTTTCATCATCAGGACGACATGTGTGTGTTACAGAGACAGTGTGTGTGTGTTCTTCCAGTCCTCTTTCTGGATGTTTCTGAAACAGAGATGAGGTGATCCTGTCTTTATCAGAACTGAGAGCGAATCAAAGTCATTTTCTTCACATTCTGAAGTAGGCTAGCACGCAGGGTAACTCCATTACTGCTGCTTATTTCATGCCATATGCTGAGGGGCATTAATTGCATTTTTTGAGTGGGACATTGGACAATAACTCACAAAAGTGTGTGTGTGTTGTTAGAGGTCTCATGTTTATATATGGGCGTCACCGGGGCTTCACAGTTGAGGAGCGACTCCAGCATGAGATCACCAACTCTGCATTCTTCTAGGTTGACAAAGACGGTTACCTGAGGAAGAGTGCCAAATCACAGCTTGGGACTGAGCTGCTGAAGCTGAGTCCACAAACAGATGAAAAAGGTCCAGATACCCCCCCGCACACACACGCCATCATTATCGACTTCATGGCATTGGTGAGAAAGGTCTCCTTAAAGAAACTCGATCCACCCATCAAGACATTCCACGACTTCGCTATTGCTTTGACATTTGTGACCCTGGACCACAAAACCAGTCACATGGGTCAATTTTGAGATTTATACATCATTTGAAAGCTGAATAAATAAGCTTTCCATTGATGTATGTTTGTGCAACATGACAACTATTGAACATCTGGAATCTGAGGGAGCAAAAAAATCTAAACATTGAGCAAATCTCCTTTAAAGTTGTGCATTTATGTTCATGATTTTGCTGCATTCACTCTCAGAAATACATGTTTTATATATTTACGGTAGGAAATTTACAAAATATCTTCATGGAACATGATCTTTACTTAATATCCTAATGATTTTTGGCATAAAAGAAAAATCGATAATTTTGACCCGTACAATGTATTGTTGGCTATTGCCTCAAATATACCCGTGCGACATGTGACTGGTGACGTGATCCAGGGTCACATTTATGGTCACCAAAGCTGGAGTCAACTGTGAACTGTTTTGAGATGGTCCTCACTGCAGAGCATAAAATCCGGGGGGAGGAGTCGGATAAAATCCAACTCCTCCCACCTTACATACCTAAACCTACCAATCTCCACCCCCTGATCCCTAAACCCACCCCTAAACCTACCCATCTCCACCCCTAAACCTACCAATCTCCACCCCTTATATAAGATCCGACTCCTCCCCTCGGATCTTGTGTACTGCATTGAGGTGCTACTGACTGTTTTCGACACTTACAGAGAGCACAGCATCAAACATGGAGAGAGGGAGAGAAGAGGAAAATAAACAAGTAATAAAAACTCAGTGAGTGTTTTAGCGCAATTTTCTCACCTCATGGGATCACAACACTAAGAGATAGTAAATCTTTTCCTGGATTTTTTTTTGTGCGTTCCCGAGATTAGACCTTCCTTAACATAATGCCGAAAACCCGAAGTCTCTAGGTGGTCTGGTTGAGGAGTAGATAGAAGATAGAAGAAATCATGAGTTAACAATCGCAATTTTGTCCGGTGGAAAATTGCGCTAAAAACATGGTTGTCCTTGATGTGATCTCACCAAACCAGAATGTTCCAGTGGTATTAGAGAACTGTTGGTCATCTTCCATTAGCAAAACTGCTTCTCAGGCATTCTGTGCTGAGTGGCTGACCACCAATTACAAAGGCACCAAACCACTATACGTTGGTATATCATGAACACTGTCCGCAAACCAGACAACTCTTCTCCGATTCTCAGTTTCAACTGTCCACAGCTAACAGAGAGAAACATTATTGGTCAAATGTCTCAAACCATCAACGGACATGGAGACATTTGACGACCTGCGCATTTCTGCGTTCGATAGTGATGCCCTTAAGATGGACTTTGAGAGGACCGCTTGCACCTCAACTAATGCAAGAAAACATCTACAGCAGCTTTGGGTCCCAGCATCATGTACAGACGCCACCTCGAGCTTAAAGGGATAGTTCACCCAAAAATGAAAATTCTGTCATCATTTACTCACCCTCAAGTTGTTTCAAACCTGTAAGAATTTCTTTTTTCTGCTGAACACAAAAGAAGATATTTTGAAAAATGTCTGTAATCAAACAGTTGATGGACCCCATTGACTTCCATAGTAGGAAAAAAAAAATACTGTGGAAGTCAATGGGGTCCATCAACTGTTTGATCCCATTGATTTGGTCCATCCCTGCTCGTGTGGCGAGTGTGCACACAGGAATGGGTGTCCCTGTCAGGGAACTGGTGTCCGCTGGTGCAAGTACTGCAAATGCAAGGGAGGCAATAGTTAAAAAATCTCTCATCATCATCATCCCCATGCCTGGACTCTGTGGTGAAAGTTTTACCTAGCAACAGAGGGAATAAACCTGTAGTTTTGTATTTCTCACTTTAAGTTAACGTTCCAATGATAATAGCAAGGTTGGTTATAAAATGTCTATTAATCAAATGCTTGTTTTCTTTCTTTTAAAAAAGTCCCTTGTTTGTGTACAATTGTATTATTCATTTATAATTCAATACAGCACAAAACAGGTCATCCACACTGAACGTCTTAAAATTCTTAAAATCACACAATTAAAAATATCAAACCAGAATTATTATACTTACACTACATTGTAAACATTGTGATCACCTCAGAAAATCTGTAGCTTCAAGAGTTTATATGTAGGCTATGCATATTTAATGAGATATTGGCTCATTTGCATATTTTATTGTATTTTTTAGACAAATTGTAATACAAAAAGTGTTTCTCTTAATATGAAGATTAAACTGGTAGAAATGTATGATGACATCTATAAAGGGAAGAAAAAGCAGTAGCACCTCACTGCACGAGATCCAGGGGGCGGAGTTGGATCCAGATCTAAGGGGTGGAGATTGGTAGGTTTAGGTCAGAGCCGTTAAATATGTTTTTCAACGGCTCTGGTTTAGGTATATGTAAGGTATGGAGGTAAGGTATACAGAGAATAGCCTTCTTGGCGCGCCTACTTTTGAAAGTCAACATTTAGATTATTTAACGTTAAATGCATTATATATGCCTGAGTCACTATGGAATAAATCACAGCGTGTTTCATGATAAAATGTAATAGGCTACAATATAGGTTTATAGCAAATTCAGACCAACCGCTGGTCTACACAGAGAGAAAGCCCTTTCTAGGCTCTTCTGTTGTACCGAGCCATTCGTTAGTCTAGTTTGATGAGAAAATTAAATGTCGCCTAGTTGCAATACACATGTTAAGTTTTGTAAGCTCTGTGCAACTGCAGCAGCGGACTATTATTACTAGAATATTAGAAATCTAATACTCAAGCTGTTTTCTCATTTTTCTACTCTTAATATTAAATAAAAAAACGACTGAACGAAAGATACACGTATTATCTTGAACCACCACCGCGTTTGCGGCAGAAAACTACTGCAGTGCAGCCAAAATGCTCCGTTCGACTTATCTGAGATCCTTTACTCTTCCCTGTGGATGACCTGTGACCTACTTTCTGTAAGATCTGAATTTTTGAGTTAGAATTTTTGAGATTGAATTTTAGAAAACTGAATTTGAAGTTCCGAATTTCTTCATCTTGAAAACTTGAATCTGTATTTTTTTAAACTGAATATTTGCAGTATAAGAATTCAGAACAAAAAAACTAGCTGTTTGAAAATACATGTCTATAAAATTCAGCCAAAAAACATTTCAATTTGTTAAATTTCAAATGGTCAATATACGTTTAAAAAAAATCAAATTCAGAACTATTTAAACTACCACCTAAAATTCAGTTTTATTAGATTTCACTTGTAAATAATTCAAATTTACACAATTCAAATTCAAATCATATTGTCATATTTTAAGCTCCATAGTAAGGTGGGAGGAGTTGGATCTGGATCCAACTCCTCCCCCTGGATGTCGTGTTCTGCAGTGAGGGGATAACAGTGTCACCGGTTGTGGTAATTTTCAGGACTTTCCTCCCGGGTAGAGAGTTTGGCACACATCCCACGGTGTTCAGTCGGGTCATATTAGTCTAAAACAGTTGAAATATTCTCCACTAAATGAAGCACATACATATCTTACCCAGGACCTAGACTATGTGTGTGTGTGTGTGTGTGTGTGTGTGTGTGTGTCTTTCTGCTGAGTGGTCCCGAATGACAGGATAGTTTTGCTTGGGTTTGAGACGGAATATGTATGTCAGCATCCCAATTTTCCGTGCACGCGCGCGCGTGTGTAACGGTCACTTTGTGTATTTATGGTAATTTGATGTAAAATGCGAACTGCGCATATGCGTAGAGTGTCAGTAATAGATTTGACAGGTGAGGAGAAGAGATACCGCTCTACCGACTTTTGGACTTTTTATTTCCTTTTATATTTGTGACATTTGTTATATTTGTAGAGTTTAATGTTTATTTGTATACTTTTTCTCACCCAATCCCGATGTATGCGGACGAGTGTGACGTTCAAGTATTTCATTAAACCCGGGGGAAATACGCCATCTCTCATGCATCTTTTCCTCCGACGCCATATTGTTTTTCTCTCTGGGCAACAACATCTCAACTTTGCGTTACATGTGTTTAACCAAAAGCCACTCCGTATCCCTTTCGAAAAGGAAGTTTATTCAAGTGTGCAATTAGTAGCCTAGGCTTCTTCTCTTAAACTAAAAATAAGAAAGCTATACTTTTTATATACTTGTCAGAAATATGCACTAAAGTAGCCTATAGCCGAATTATACTGACAGAAAGGTCTTAGTATTTGGCCTATTTGTACCTATCTTTTGATCGAGATATACTTAAAAGTATAAAAGTAATTATAAGTATTTATAAGTATAAAAGTATTCTAAGTATACTTGGCTTGTAGTTGTGTTCAATCTTTTGATTGAGTATAACCTATAAATAGGCTACTTTTTTCACATAGTTTGATACTGTCTTATAAACTTACATTGTTTGAATTTATTGATTTATAAAGAAAACAGATATGTTTCCAATTTTGAGTATCTGAATGTTTATGAAGTCCACTGGTAGTGTACTTAGGAGTTTACTTCAAATCTACTTCACTTTTTCCCCACAAATGACTGAAGTTTTTTATATATATTTATTAATGCCAAGGTTTCAAAAATATAACTTACATAGCAAAAATGTACAAATTACATACAACGGAATAAAAAAAGCAAAGCAGCATATATATATATATATATAGCCTGTACATATAGGCTACTCATAAAAAATCAAATAAAAAACAGAACAGAAAGCGTTAAGGAAATAAATTAAAAAGTTGAAACAATTTTATTGTAGTTCCCAAGAAGTTCTCGCTGCAGCCTGTAGCGCGATGACGTCATTAATATCAAACACGTAGTTCGTTGACGTTTTAACACGCATGCGCTGTAGTAGGTTTCGATTACGGCATGAAAGTTTGAACACGGGCACGTAAATTACCTATTACATTATCCACAAATTATATTATTTCATAAAATCTGCATGACTTACATGTATTTCTCCCAGCAGCTTCAAAGATTTGCAATAGTACTGGATATGCATTTTGTAGCCTATTTTATCTCCAGTGACACTTCCCAAATTAGTGATCATCCATTATAGTAGTGTAATCCATAAGTTTCCACGAAGCACTGTAACATGATTGATATGCAGAAGTTGCGATAACTTTTAAGATAACCATCACTAGTTGAGTTTAAAAACTTCTCTCTTTTTGTCTGTTTTTGTCCGTCATGTAATTTCCCATAGACGTAATGCCATTGCATTTTGTGGAGGCTATATCGTTTTTCATATCATTCTATTAGCTAAGATAAACATTTTCATCAATAAAAATGACAATTAAAATTAAAGAAAAGACGGATTCACATGACTAATATCACCTCAGTCAAGTCAAATAAATGTTTATTCATTATAGTTGCATTTTATAATTGTCTAAAACACTCAAAACAAGATCGGAGATCAGAAGTTTAACTTTAGGTTTATTAAAAAGTCTGCCTAGATACAGAGATTAAACGCTCTTGAGAACGGCATAGCGCTATGAGTCATGCAAAGCAAGGCTAAATAATAAGCTATATCGTTTGTTATCAACTTATAATAATTATTTGTAGAGCATTCAACGCTAGCCTATATAAATTATATATTTATAAAATGTATTCATTCATTAGAACGTTGATCTATCTCTAGGGATTTAATTTGCATATTTATTTTATATTTATTATATTTTTCATAATAAAAAAATGTGTTGGACATTGGGATGTTTTAACAGATCGGTTACCAGACACAAGATCGTTTTTCTTCTTGTCATCTTTATTAAATCTCTCTTGGTATAAATAAGATATCCCACATATTAACCCTTAATATGTCGTGTAGTTATAGCACAGCGAGTGAGGGAGAAAAATAATATACTTGATTCATTCATGAACGAATAAATGCCACATTACAGAAATATTAAACAAATAAGTAACACAGAAGACTATATAAGACAGATATGGAATATTAGATATTCAAAACATTATGCATTGGTTGCTTAAATAAAATGTAAATACTCTATAGCTAGTAGTGTCTAATGAAACAACCATTTGCATCTATTTATTCTATCTTTAACTCGGCATTACAGTTTAAATAACATTAAATACGAGATTAATACATGAAACATCCTATTCCGCGCATGCGCGTCAAACATCAGCTCCGGTCCGGATTTGATTTTTTCTCAGCTTTTTGTTTAAAGTGTTGACTTTTTTATTTTATTTTATTTTTTATTTAACTTTCCCACATGCAAGTGTTGAAAAAAAAATGATGCATGAAGATAGAATAAAATGATTTTAGTTTTTAGTTTTAGTTAAATGTAATTAAAGGTGCCTAATATGCCTAAAAATAGGAACATAGTAGTATACTTAAAGTACAAAAATAATATATAAATACTAAACTATAAGTATGGTTATGTTCACTTAAAGAAAACTTGCCGTATACTTGCCGTATAAAACTACTAAGCTAGTTGTTTACTGAGAGTACAGTATACTTCAAAGTGTACTTTCATAAAAAAAAGTACTACTAGTAGCCTTATAAGTTCACTTGTAGCACAGATCCAACACAAATGAGAAACGTAGTTGTGAAATAGTTGTGCACAAAGTTTACCACTGTTACACTTAAGTATACTTGAACATGTGCTTTTTATAATACATTTTATATACTAAACAGTATTGAAATAGGACACTTACAAGTTTACTACTAGTACATTGACATTAGTATACTAAGTATACTTAAAAATATACTTGAACATTACTTGAGTATACTTCATAAAATGTACTTCTGTTTCGTAAGGGATGTTATAAATCTTCACAGGAATGCAATAACACATCTCACAAATGTGCATTCAGAGGTTAATCATTTTGATGAACACTATTAACATTTCACAGTTGCTTTTATTGTCCTGATTCACATTAACAGCGGCTGATATCACAGACGGGTGCGCGCCAGTACTGTGATTACGTTTTTCTTTCAAAATAAAAGCATAGATGCTTTCAATTATTATTTTTTAGTAAAGGATTTCTTCAAAGCTGGCCGGTCACTTTAAAATGTAGTAGCCAAGTTAATTTCAAACCCTGGATGTCATCATGCTGTATGCTTTTAATCCAGCAAGTAAACATGGTCATTTAACATTTGTAATCCAGTTTTGTCATGCCAGAATCTCTCTTTATCTTTATCTGCTGTCGTCCGACTGAAGCTAGCAGGAGTGTCAGTGACTCCTGCTCCTGTCCCGGGTGAGATCCGGGCCTCTGGCTCACATGCGGCTCTCCTCCGGGAGCTCACAGCTGGACCACGAGGAACAGCATCGGCTGCCAAAGCTAAACACAAGTCCTTAGATACAAGCATGACTAGATATAAAGTCATTCAGTAGAACCTGTAACTCACTGCATCATTAGCCATAGTGACCCTGGATCACGTCACCAGTCACATGGGGATATTTGAGGCAATAGCCAACAATACACTGTATGGGTCAAAATTGTCGATTTTTCTTTTATGCCAAAAATCATTAGGATATTAAGATCATGTTCCATGAAGATATTTTGGAGATTTCCTACCGTAAATATATAAAACATGTATTTCTGTGAGTGAATGCAGCACAATCGCCAACATAAATGCACAACTTTAAAGGAGATTTTCTCAATGTTTAGATGTTTTTGCACCCTCAGATTCCAGATTTACAAATAGTTGTATCTCGGCCAAATATCGTCCTAACAAACCATACATCAATGGAAAATATAAATCTAAATTTTAAAAATAATGGACCCTGGTTTTGTGGTTCAGGGTCACATATTATAATAACCCCGTAAACAAAGCCATCGAAATTGACCATTTAAGATCCCATCAATTTCTGATCGAAGAAATCTAATCCTTTCCTACATTGTTTCAGGTTGAATACCTCAATTCATTTGAGAATACAATCACGTTATGGAAGTGAAATGCATGGTAAACAGTGTTTCATGTTAACCTTAAAAACCAGTCTCCTTTATACTTAAAAAAAAAAAAAGAAACCAGAAAGCGTCGTTAATTTGGAAGAGATGAAAGGCAAAGGATACTTTGAGAAATATAGAAAAGCTAAATAAAAGAAAGAAAACTTACAGCACTTCTTTCCACAGGACACAGAAGCTGATCCACCAGTTCATGTCTACTGATGCGGCTTCATTGGATTTTAGTTTGCACTCATCAGTCAGCTCAAATACAAATGTGCCATGATATAAGACACTGAACAGATAAGAGTAAACCAGGATGAAATCTTGTGTGTGAAAATTAAATTACACTGGTTCATTTCAACTAAATGCAACAAATAAGATGTATATTCTCAGCGTGTGCATCTGTTCAAACAATATACAGTATAATCCACTGGCAAGCAATGACACTGGTTTAAACACAGTTATCACCCATAATTATCCCAAATTATTATTGAAGATGCTGCATTAGGACATTTTTGGTCATTTTCAGTTTAATTTCTTTGACCATTTTGGCTGTTTTAATGCAAATGGTATGTAATTTGGCAAAATTGTGACTTTTTGGATACATTTTAAAATTTTTATCCCATGTTGCATAATATGTATAACACACACTGTGTAGATCAATTAGGAGCATACACTCACCTAAAGGATTATTAGGAACACCTGTTCAATTTCTCATTAATGCAATTATCTAATCATCCAATCACATGGCAGTTGCTTCAATGCATTTAGGGGTGTGGTCCTGGTCAAGACAATCTCCTGAACTCCAAACTGAAAGTCAGAATGGGAAAGAAAGGTGATTTAAGCAATTTTGAGCGTGGCATGGTTGTTGGTGCCAGACGGGCCGGTCTGAGTATTTCACAATCTGCTCAGTTACTGGGATTTTCACGCACAACCATTTCTAGGGTTTACAAAGAATGGTGTGAAAAGGGAAAAACATCCAGTATGCGGCAGTCCTGTGGGCGAAAATGCCTTGTTGATGCTAGAGGTCAGAGGAGAATGGGCCGACTGATTCAAGCTGATAGAAGAGCAACTTTGACTGAAATAACCACTCGTTACAACCGAGGTATGCAGCAAAGCATTTGTGAAGCCACAACACGCACAACCTTGAGGCGGATGGGCTACAACAGCAGAAGACCCCACCGGGTACCACTCATCTCCACTACAAATAGGAAAAAGAGGCTACAATTTGCACGAGCTCACCAAAATTGGACCGTTGAAGACTGGAAAAATGTTGCCTGGTCTGATGAGTCTCGATTTCTGTTGAGACATTCAGATGGTAGAGTCAGAATTTGGCGTAAACAGAATGAGAACATGGATCCATCATGCCTTGTTACCACTGTGCAGGCTGGTGGTGGTGGTGTAATGGTGTGGGGGATGTTTTCTTGGCACACTTTAGGCCCCTTAGTGCCAATTGGGCATCGTTTAAATGCCACGGCCTACCTGAGCATTGTTTCTGACCATGTCCATCCCTTTATGACCACCATGTACCCATCCTCTGATGGCTACTTCCAGCAGGATAATGCACCATGTCACAAAGCTCGAATCATTTCAAATTGGTTTCTTGAACATGACAATGAGTTCACTGTACTAAAATGGCCCCCACAGTCACCAGATCTCAACCCAATAGAGCATCTTTGGGATGTGGTGGAACGGGAGCTTCGTGCCCTGGATGTGCATCCCACAAATCTCCATCAACTGCAAGATGCTATCCTATCAATATGGGCCAACATTTCTAAAGAATGCTTTCAGCACCTTGTTGAATCAATGCCACGTAGAATTAAGGCAGTTCTGAAGGCGAAAGGGGGTCAAACACAGTATTAGTATGGTGTTCCTAATAATCCTTTAGGTGAGTGTATAGCACCATAATGACCAAAAATGGCCCATTGAAACGTCGTTTAAAGCCGGGGCCGTCATTAATACATGAATCATGACTTATGTTGAAACATCCTTTCATTTTGAAGCAAAAGCATTATATTTGCATTATATAGTGTATTCCACCAGTTGACGTCACTGCATAGGTATTCCCTATGGGGGGAAATGCAAAATCATAAAGCCATCTTACAAAAAAAAAATAAAAAAATGATGATTAAAATCGAAATCACAATATTGATCAAAAAAAGTGATAGCATTTGTGTCCATATTGCAGTCCTAGTTCAGAGTAACACATGACTTTCAGTTATGATCTTTATTTGATAGATCCAAATGAAGTTTCATTGACAATCCTGTACATTCACTTGCGCTTTAGAATATATTTCCACACAATTGTATTATATGTAACCTTGGGTTGCGTTTTGTGTTATATTTTTAACACAGAATTAAATAATAAGTCTGAAGTTTTATCACCAAGAGGGGAAAAAGCAGACACACTGAAATGTCATAACTTAAATCTTTATTTGCCACACCAAACAAAAACTAATTTGTAACAGTTGATGTCAAAAAAAAAGAAAAAAAAAAAAAGGAAAAAAAAAACCAACAGAGAGAGAAGAGAACAGCATCTGTATGATACAGCCTAGAAAGATCTCCGTCTGGCGTCTTAAATTTACAAAAGCTCTGGTGAAGAAATGTACAAAACCTAGATTCTGCATCTATGTCACTATAAAGAAATATACAAATGTTCTACTAAACACCTTTATTGCTCTAAAATCCTCCAGCAGTCTGGCACCGTGTGAAAGCGTCGTCTTAAAGCTGTTTCGAGAAGACAAGGACATCATATACATAAAAACGTGAGCTTTTTTATAATATTTAGGCACAATGGGATGCAGCGTTGGCACAGCGTCTCCAGGCCAACCGGAGCGAACGACGCCGGCACCACCGCACCAGCAATGGCACACTCGTGTTTCTTTACAAGCTTGGCCGAAAAGAAAAGAGAAATCCCTCATCACAGGAGATTACAGAACATGAGCTCGTCGCGTCGGGAAGCTCGCGTGTGTGGAGAAGCGTCCCCATTGGTTGAAGAAGCCGGATCCCTTGAGATCTACTCAAAGTAAGAGGAATGTCTTTGGAGCGAGAGAGCTCTGAAATCAAACAACGCCCCGTACGAAGTGCACATTTCCTTCAAAAATACAGTATAGCTCTACTCTCATATAAAAATATCCGCTCGAGAACACGAGACGCTGTAAAAGAGGGCATTACCGAGAAACCACGGGCTACAAATGTTGATAACAGTCCTTTATATATAAAAGACAAACTAGCGTGCCAATTAAAAGAGAAGTGAAGTTCCCTATAGAAGCTTTCGCACAGCAAAACTCCTCGTTTAAATCGTGATCTTCATTAAACAGATGTTTTTTTTTCTTCTCTTAATGATTGCTTACATGAGGTATTTCTATTCATTTTGTTGTTGTTGTTGTTGTCTGATATGATATGCATGTGATCCCATACAGCAGTTCTGTAATGCTACAGTCGACAGTGTGTAGAGAGTAATAAAGAAATCCCAAACCAAGACGAACAGAAAGGCACTGTTGATCTCCCACACACACACATATACATATACATATATATACATATACATATATATTATATTATATATATATATATATATATATATATATATATATATATATATATATATATATATATATATACATACATATACATATATATTATATATTATATATATATATATATATATATATATATATATATATATATATATATATATATATTACTGATCATAGTTTAACATTTAGAATAAAGTAATAGATCGGGACATCAAACGCATATAAATAAACGTGAACCAAAAGATCCAGCTAACGCAGATCTACGTAACCAGTCAGGATGTTTTGTGTGTCTTTCGAAAGTAAAATGCTGAGTAAAATAACAGTGACACACACATCCT